>NW_026117669.1:0-63927 GCF_001640805.2 Lates calcarifer
TTTTTTGACGCCTTACTATACTATGACTTTTTTGATTTTTTGACCATTTTTGACGCCTTACTATACTATGACTTTTTTGGATGGTTTTTTGACGCCTTACTATACTATGACTTTTTTTGACCATTTTTGACGCCTTACTATACTATGACTTTTTTTGGATGTTTTTTGACGTCTTACTATACTATGACTTTTTTTGACCATTTTTGACGCCTTACTATACTATGACTTTTTTGGATGGTTTGTGACGCCTTACTATACTATGACTTTTTTTGACCATTTTTGACGCCTTACTATACTATGACTTTTTTGGATGTTTTTTGACGCCTTACTATACTATGACTTTTTGGATGGTTTTTGACACCTTACTATACTATGACTTTTTTGGACCATTTTTGATGCCTTACTATACTATGACTTTTTTTGATCATTTTTGACTCCTTACTATACTATGACTTTTTTGACCATTTTTGACGCCTTACTATACTATGACTTTTTTTGATGGTTTTTGACGCCTTACTATACTATGACATTTTTTAGTGGTTTTTGATGCCTTACTATACTATGACTTTTTTTGACCATTTTTGACTCCTTATTATACTATTACATTTTTTTAGTGGTTTTTGACGCCTTACTATACTATGACTTCTTTTGATGGTTTTTGATGCCTTACAATGACATTTTTTGACCATTTTTGATGTCATGTTCAACATTTTCACCATATAGTAAAACTCTGTTCACACTCTGAGTTTTTCTTTTGATTGACAGGTCACCAAAGATGAGTTCGTCAACTATTACTGTGGAGTCAGTGCCTCCATTGAGTGTGATGTCTACTTAATCCTAATGATGAGAAATGCCTGGAAGCTCTGAATCAACACTCAGATCTTGACCACCACATGAATGCCACATTAACTATGCTAAAGGAACATAAGGATGCATTTATGATTAGGTACAGAAGTGTTTTCTGATTATGATGTGTTAAGTTGATAAGATCTGTGGCTTTATTAGCAGCTAGTTTCTTTCCAAATGAATATAGTATCATGGTTTTTTGAGTGATTTTGATCATTATAGTCAGTACAATGTTATTTTTAAGTATAACTCATTGTTTTGTAGTGTCAGTAAATCTGAGGAAACGGTATGTTTAATTCTCATTTTTCTCTTTTATTGTACAATGATATGCAACACAATAGGCTTTGTTTAAATAAAGAAACACTGGTATGTATCTGGTACAATCAAACATTAACATAAAGTATATACAGTATCATTAATACATTTGTTAATCCTGAGAAGATAAAGCAGATATACATTCTGTGTATTTATTGCAGCCATTGCTGTAAGGAAACATGAGGTGTAGGTTGTGTCAGATATTTTAAGAAGCAGCATTGTTTTTGGCATCTCCATGACTTAGGCCACAAACTGAAACAGTCCATTTAGTTTGCTGCAGCAACACAGCTCACCTATAGACTGAGTTGATATAAGGGATTCAGTGCTGTTGGTTGGAGAAAAAATGAGGGCTGAGTGCTGTATAATAATGAGAAGAGCCGGGTCCATTCTGCAGCAGGTGGTTTAGCTCTCTAACAGATATGAGCAGCTTTCTTTTATAGGACATCACTGGTGTTTTTGTATGTTTTTGTTTTGTACAGACAAGTGACAGATGACTACAGAGGCTTCCCTACAAGAGAAAAGCATTTTGAAAGGTTTCCATATATAAAGGAGCTTGGAAGCCATTCTAGGTGCTTGGGATTGATGGTGCAGAGGATAGGGTTAGGGTTGAGGTTGGAGAGGTTTTCAGATTTTTGATGCCTTAATATACTGTGACATTTTTATTAAATTTTTAAGGACATACTATCTGTTATATATTTTTTTTTTCATCACATTTTTGACGACATAGCACTTTTGTCACACTTTCGATGACATCTTAAACTATGACATTTTTGATGACATACTATGTGGGGTCGGGGGTGGGTTGAGGGGGACTTAGGGTTGAGGTTGTAGAGTTGAGGATTGTAGATGATTCTTGTGGGAAGACTTTGTAGTGATGTGTTTAAGAGTTCTCTCCATGTTTAATGAATCGATGAGAAGGAGCGCTAAAGAATCCCACTTCACTAACACTCTTTAGACTCAGGTTTAGGTTCATTTGTCACCTGCCTTAAAATTAATTTTGAGATTGTCTTTCAGACAGCAACAAGAATTAATTTATTTCACTATGGTTTGAAATGTGAATGACTTTAAACTTGCTAGAGACACACAATGCACTGCATATCCAGCTAAAATATGAACTGAACCAATGGGCTGCCTAGATGGTAATATACTCTGGAAACATTCAAGTACTGTGTGATTTGTCATAAAACATGCAGAAACACTGGGGTGATCTCCTAAGCTTCCTCCAACAGCCATCCATGGTGGCCAGTAGATGACTATGAAGAAGTATGTCAGTGTACGATCAGTGAGACATTATGAAAATACCTGATATAATCATTTGGCATCAAAAGCAACAAAATACACAACAAGCTACATTTCAATAGGTTTGGGTTAATGACCAACATTTACCAAACTGCTACATTTTAGACTCAGCTGAAAAGGAAGTAATTTAAAATTAACTAAAGAAACATTAAAGGCATGTTATGCTTGGGTAAATTTTTAGAGTGACCCAAATGTAGAGCAACCGCCTGTTATTATTCATGTGATTAATCAGAGCTTCTGCCTGAGGTTTCTGCCTCTTAAAAGGAAGTCTTTCCTCTCCACTGTCTCCTAGTGCTGTTCATGGTGGGAACTGTTGGGTCTCTCTCTGTAGATACCTCTTTTAAAGAGTACAGTCTAGACCTGCTCTATATGAAAAGTGCCTTGAGATGACTTTTGTTGTGATTCGGCGCTATATAAATAAAACTGAATTGAATTGAATTGAATTCTCATAACAGTATCCACTTATCGCACGTTGGTGCGGCCAAGAGACGTTATAGAGGCAGAGAGGGGATTTCTGGCAAAACTTCATCCAGTTCCAAGGTGCATGGAGAAGGAAAAAAGTCTGAAGAGGTCAAAACTTCAGCAACATTTATATAAAGAAGCAGAAACTGGTGGAGTTTTGATCTCTTCAGACTGACGGACAGGCCAAAAAAGAGGAAGAAAACAGAAGAAAATTTGTTTTCAGATTGTTGGACCTCGTGGGGGTTCTGACCCCCAGGTTGGGAACCACAGCCTTAGAACAACTTGAAGTGTAATTCTCAGAAGTTTGATAAACACAGGCTCCAGTCCTGTTCCTGGTCCATCACTGTTCCTCTTCCTTCTCCTCACCTACTTGATCTGATAGAAACTGGACATGGTGACGTAGGCCTCCTCCTGCTGACTCACTCCAAACACCTCGCCCTCGTTTCCTCCATTGTTGCGTTCAGGCTGAGGTGTGCGAGGTCCGTCCCCGAGCCGAAGGTCATTGATGGGAGAAGGACTGGTGCTCTGGAGGCTGTCCTCTCCGTCGGAGGAACTGCGGCTCAGCAGGGCGGAGAGCTCCAGCTCCTCTGTGCTGACGCTGGTGGTGCTCCTGCAGTCCGAGCTCTGGGTGGAACAGGGGTTGGTCGACTGAGCATCATCAGCAGCAGCAGGACTGACGGAGGGCTCCGTTTCCTCACATGGCTGCACCTCTGTTTTCTCCATTGGGTAGACTTTAAGAGCGCTGAACACCTCAGGCTTAAAGTTCAACAGGAGACCCTGCAAAACCAGAAAAAGCATCACATTTAGTTTATGAAAGGTGCACGTTACAGTAACTGTTCTCCAGTACAACACAGAAGTGTTTTCTGATGTGATGCATCTGTAAGCAGGAACATGTTTTTTTCCAAACCTGTCACAAAAATCTGAGCTTTTTTCTGATCTGACACCTCAATGATAAAGGTTTGGTTGGTTTAGGTGGCTTGACCAATAAGAAGCTGTCCTTACCTCCGGACCTCAGAGTGAGGAAGTTATCGGAGCTTATTAAACAGAGACAGGTTGCTGGCTGCCTAACATGTTAGCTGTTACCTCACCAGCTATCCCTGTGAGTCATAGCTGCAGCCCCACATCTCTAAAACTAAATATTTCACATGTATGAGTGACACTGTGATGCTGTTGATTTTCTTCAATCTCAAAGTAAAAACTCACTTTATTTGGCTTGCAGATCTGCACCAGTGTGTCTTTAGGATGCGGGATGCTCGGCCACATGTAGGTGTATATTCTGTGAAGGGAAAAGAAAAGACAGATTAATAAGAAAAAAATACAGCATGTGTCATTTCACTGATTTTCTGTCCAGAAAGCAGAGATGTCGTACTTGTTTTTCCAGAAGAAAACAACACTGACAATCACCACCACTAAAGCAATGAGACACACAATCAGAGTGTACAGCGTCTCCTGTTGTTCACTCGTCTCCACTGGGAGTTTTTCTCCTGCAGCAAGAAAAAAAACAGGACTTGGCTAAATAAGATCATTATTCTCTTCTGTCTTATCTCTAGAGATTCACAGGAGCGGTTGTTTTTACCAGGTGGTGTAAGAAAAGTGTAGGGTTGACTCCACTTGCTCCAGCTGCCCTGTAGATGCTTCACCGGGATGGATCGCACTGTGACGTGATACTCTGTGTTTTTCCAGAGGTGTTCCATGTCGATCTTCATGTTGTCCTCTGATGAGACGTTCTGAACCTGTGGACAAACAGAAATAACAGTGATAGTTCAATCATCGCTGGACAAAGGTAGAAATAATAATTGCTGTCGGCCCAAATATAAAACAGGCCTGATGATGGGTTGACCATGTTGGGAAAGTATTTTTCAGATTTCAGTCTTTCTGAGCTCATCATCTGTGACAGCTGGGATTCTCTGCTGATTTTCTCTCTGATTTATTTCTGTAGTAAAAACTTTGTTTTCAGTCATCATGAATTTATTTCTGCTGTAGCAGCCTTCAGAAACTCCTGCAGGTTAAACTGAACTAACCTTAGTGCTGAATAAACTCACTATAAACACAATGAAAACTCCTGTTAGCGGAGTAACATTAAGGACAACAATATAGTAAATCAATAAATCTACCATTTCATTGCCTGTGGTCCAGATGCGCAGCTGGAAGAGCTGATTGTCTACTCTCAGGTAATCGTTGTTGTACGGAGTCCGAATATGAAAGGTGGCCTGGTTCGTTTCCTGGTTGAAGGTAACGTTCCACACATGAGGACTTCTGGGTCGAACTGCAGCAACAACACAACAAAGAGACAGTAATGATCAGGCAGGTATGCTGTGTGTCTCTGTATCACCTGTAATTCAGTTCATTTGGTCCAAACCAAGAGAAAAACCCTGAGCATGGCAGCAGGAGCTGCATTTACTGTTCTGTTCTTGGCCACTTGGTGGCAGTGACTCCAACTATAAACACTGACAGACTCTGAGGAACAAAGAGAAACTGAACTGTAATTAAACTGAAAGTAAAATAAAAAATGTTAAAATGTGTGAATTGCAACACATATTCTATGGCAGCAAAGATTTTGTTCTTTGGGGATTTTTCTGCTGTTTAACAGAGAGAATGTGTAATGCTAGTCCTCTAAAAGACAATATGTTGATACCATAAACGACTACAACTACAGGCAGGACAACAGCAGACTCAGAGGGTCATCTGGTGTTTTCATGCTGCTCAATCTGATCTGTCTCAGTTAAATGAACAAAAGAAACTGATGAACTCTGACCCATGTTTCTATCCTGTATTCTTGTGCTCTTACATCTTGCTGGACTTATTCCACCTCAGAGTTTAATATCTGAGTCAGGAAACATCTTGAAGTTTGGAAAAACATCAGTAGATACATGGGACATGAGTGAACACAGAGCTGCAGAGAGGATTTACCTATTTTCTTCAGGTCGACGGTTGTTGTAATCTTGCCTCCTCTCTTCAGGTGGACGCTCAGGTTGAAATTAACCACAAGTGTGTCAATGAATCTGATTGTGTCTCCAGAACTATTCACACACAGTATCTTCTCTTCCTGCAGACTGCAGTCTGTGCGGCTGTCCACAGAAGAACAGAGGAGATCTGATTAACGACAGAAATCCCTGCAGTACAGAACAACACTTGATGTCATTTAAAATGTTTTACCACAGGGTCATTCTCTCGATGCTGTCGTCCTCATGATTGTCTTCATCGTCTTCATTGTCGTTCCTGCCTCCGAGCAGGTCACAGGTCAGACTGCTTTGTCCTGTCGTGATATCAGACCAGCAGCTGATTCTGGGCTCTGAGGAAAAACAGGAAAACAGTTTCCACTGATTTAACAATGCACTCCTGTAACACTGCTGGACTCACAGTGGACAGTGGAAGAATAAATAATGATTAACATGAGAGGACATAAGAAAATAAAGCAGAAATTAAATAATAAAAATAATATCCAAGAGAAATAAAGTCACAGGGAACAGTTAAAAGCCAGTTTAAGTTGTGTTTTTAACTGACGTTAGAGTTGATCCATTCAACACTTGGAAACAATGAGAACCTGAATGACATGAACCATAAAATGGAGTAATGCGTTCCAGTTAAATTGATACAGAATATAGACATTTACTGTGATCCAGATGGGATCAAACACAGACGTGAACAACTCTCTGACAGAAATGGTTTGATTTTAAAGATGTTTCTTCACTGATAAAAACAAGTTGGAATAACTTCTGTTATCACATTGTCAAAGTTCAGACTCAAATCAAAAATCCGATATATCTGGTGGGAGGTTTGGTATTGGTTGAATTTGAACTGGCTCGAGCCAGGTCGGGGACACATCATAGAGCTAGAGAACACCCAACACTTGTGGTTCTATCCTCAAAGCAGAGCAAACTGCAAGAATCAGAGGCGTTGACAGGAAGATAGAAATGTGCATCATCTGCGTAAAAATGAAACTACTCTGTTTAATTATGAGACCAAAGGGAAGCAGCTGAAGAAAGAGCAGGGTCAAACAGGTGAGTTATAATCTGTGTCTTACATCTCTGCCTCCTCCATCCTCACCATAATGAACTCTATCACACTGTCACACAACGATCAACACAAAATAAACCCTTCAACAGCTTCGACGATCAGTTGATCGAAAAAAGGAAAATGTGCAAATGTTTTGAAAATCAATAACTGTTCATCATCTGATGCCTGTCTACGCTCTTAGTTTTGTTTTTATGCCTTACAGAAAATTCTCTGTGCACAATTCATGGACTTTCTAGATCCATAACACACTGTAAAGCAGTTGATTATGGCTGTGTAGGAGCTGATGTATTGAGAGGTTAGAGCAGAGTCAACAGTGCTGTTTGTGTTTGTGTTTCTGTGCAGGGAGAAGATGAGTTATTGGACAGGTTACTCTCAGAGACGATCAGCTGTAAACTCACCGATACAGGAAACCCCTCATCTAATCAAATTACCATTCAACCACACTGTTGCACCATGTTACTGACTTCAGTTTAGGCTGAAACGAAAAGCCACAGTTCACTACGGGCTGAGCAGAAAACAACAGAGAAAGAAACAGTGAAAACAGAACAGCTGTGTTTACTCTGATCAAACTGTTACTGAGCGTCTGAAATCATCTGCACTGATCATTAAACAGAAACACTGTGTTTCTGCTGATGATGATAAATAATGATGCAGATTTTACTTTTGGATTTTGTTTTTCACAAGGCTCGTTACCTTAAAATTACCTTAAATTACAGACAAGGTTTTTTCAGATTGTGTTTTAAATAACAGTAACAATGATTATCTTTTTTTTAAAATGTATTTATTTATAACATGTCAATCAAAGCATTAACCGTCAACTCACTCAGAGATTTCAAATCCAAGTCTCAGACACTCTCTGCTCCTGAGTCTTTGACTGTTTGTTTACAGTCTTAAAACATCTCAGGATCAGGTCTTAAGCTCAGGTCCAGGACCACATGTGCTGTAATTCCTCTCAGATATATTCTAAAAACACTGGTGCAACACATTGATGACACTTTTTTGTAGATCCATATTTTCCATTAAAGGCCACACATGTACTATAGATGTTTTAAATGTTCTCACCCATGTCAGTGTCCCCATCTCCGCTCTGAGCCTGAGCTCCAGCCGACAGCAGCAGCAGCAGCAGCAGTTCAGCGATCCTCCAGCCAAACGGCATCGCCTCACCCAGTCTCCTCACAGCTGCAGACTAACTCACCTGTTCCTCGGCTCTCTCATAACCCTGCAGCCTCACCAGCTGACAGCTTTTCTTCAGCAGGGAGAGGAAGAAGGAGTGGCCAGCATTACAGAGGAAGGGGGAGGGGGGTGATGTGTTGTTGGGTGAGTTGAGTTCTTTGCTCACAGGATGTTCTGTAAATCAGAAAACATCTTTGTTCAGCAAACAGCAGGTTCTGAGCAGAGAGACTGAGGAGTTACTGGACACTTCAAACTGCCTCACCATCAAACACACTGCTGCCATGTTACTGACTCCAGTTTAACCTGAAATTAAAATCCCTGTTGACAGCAGACAGACTCAGTCAGAGAGCAACAGGTGAACATAACGGAGCATTTAGCAGCTAAAGAGCCAGAGATTTAACTGAGGAGGTGGAGGAGACCAAACACAGAGCTCAAAGAGAGGGAACAACATCAGCCTGGTTCCCTCGTTCATTGTATTTTGGATTATTCCAGAAAATAAACAGTGAGCAGCTAAAGTTTCTGATCCTTCAGGTTTAGTTGATCAGATCATCTTCACAGATGAACACCACTGTTCTGATGTTTGAAGTAAGAAGTTAATGTTAGGCTATAAACCAACTACACCACGGTCACATGACGTCAACGTCTCCACCACTAAGCTTCCAACTGGTCATTTCATTTAGCTCTGAGCTCTTCTACAAAAGCCTTTCTTCTTAGAAAGTTAGTGAGAGTTTGAAAGAGCGTGAGTAGAAACACAACGAGGCTGTAAAGGTGGACTGGTGAGTAGATGGGTTTTCATGTTAACGTCCCCGACAACCTCTGTAGTCTCATTTAGACACTCGTTAGCAACCGCCTTTTTTAAGACACGTAAAAGCTTCAAACATCAGGAGTGGGGGATTTACTGACCCATTTTATGTTGGAGAATAAAACCTGAAAATGTCTTGAGCTTGTGTTAAAACCACAGACCTTATTTCAGACATTTAACCAGAAACACACTGACAACAGGAAGTGCTAACATGCTAACATGCTAACTGACTTCCTGGTTTTAGGATCAGTCCTGCAGGAATCTGCTCTGGACTTAGATTCATCAGGTGGAAACAAACACCACTTCTCATCAGTCGTCATGTTGCTGCTGATGTGGAGATAAAGAACATGTTTAGACAAGTTAGAGAACATGTTTCCTTACAGCCAATCAGATCGCTTCAACCCACATTCCTGCTAAAGTCTCTTCCTCATCCAACTTACAAACATGAACATGTCCAGTCCTGAATCTCAACGAGTCACAGACAGAAATGACCTGTGAACAGAAATCACAAACGGTGAGGAGCAAACGTTTAAATACGACGACTAAATTAACGATGAAAATAAAAAAGTCCTGAAGAAACAAGAAACAAGAAAGTTAAACTGAGACTGGAGAAAACAGACAGAGTTAAACTGTGTGCATAGATAAGCGTTAATCAGCTGCTGTCAATCAAACACAGACATGCCCCCTCCGAGGCCGAGGGGAAAGGTCATCTGAAGGTCATCATTTCTTTATTAACACAAAACTCTCTCATCATCAAACTGCTGCTGTTCACAGAGTCTCATCAGTCTCATCTCCAGGTTCAGCCTCAGCTCGTATCACAGTCTGGACTCAGTCTGGACTCAGTGGTGGAACTGATCAGGGATCAGCCATGTTTAATCTGAGAGGAAGAAAACTGAAAACATCCTGCAGAGACCTGAGTCCTGCAGAGTCCTGCAGAGTCCAGAGTCCTGCAGAATCCTGCAGAGACTAGAGTCGTGCAGAGACGGGGGTCAGACCTGTGTCTGTTGCTGCTCAGTTTAAACTTGACGTGGTAGATTTCAGACTGAATGAACCAAATCATTTCAGAAGTAAAAGTTGTTCATCATATAAAAGCTGCAGATGAACAGATGAACAGAGTAAATTCCTCTTCACATTCAGATCAAACTCTGTGAACAACATGTGCTGTGAAGTCTTCTCTCTGTTAAACTCCTCCATGCCTCAGAGAGATGTCGGCTGCAGATGTCGAAGCTGCAGCTCAGAGTCAAACATCAGTCTTCCTCTGTCAAACAGCAAAATCTAACCAGTAACCTACAAACCACTTCCTGTCTACTCAACTGATCTGGTTTGTTTTCAAATGAGGCCAGAACGAACACGTCTTCGTTTACTACGCGCTCGGCCTCGGGCGCTCGGCCTCAGGTGACAGCAGGACATGTGACCACAGTCTGCCACCTTTGTGTCAGCTGACCGACGACGACCTGAGACACAAACATGTTCAGACAGAAAACGGCTCCTTCTTCTTCCTCCGACACGTCTTAGTTTCATTTTTGTTTCTGATCCAAACTCATATGTTTCTGTTCCTCTGGGGTGGGTGGGGGCACAGTGACCTGCTGCTGATTTATTTCCTCTTTTCTCATCAGCTGCTGCGTCTTTAAACATGTCAGTGTTTGTGAGTTCGTCAGGTGCAGCAGCAGCAGCAGGCCTCAGCGTGGTTAGCTCTGTTTCCTACTCTCACTGCCTCAGGTGGTTTCACAGCAAGACTGTTGTGAAGCAGTGCATGCTGGGAAACACGGTGCAGTACCTGAGCTGTGTCTCAGTGTTACAGCAGGAGAACGACCAAGCAGCTGCAGAAACACTTTGACCTGTGGAGCTGAGCCCAGACTGACTGCAGACACCACAGACACTGACTGTCTGCTGGGATCAATCAGCTGATCGACCAGCCGATCGGTCAGCTGATCAATCAGCTGGTCGATCAGCTGGTGTCCTCAGGTAGAAGGAGAAGAGTTCAGCTCTCGTTACCTCAACATTCACTTCAACTCTTTGACTGATTCTGAACAAAGTTTGAAGCTTTTGTTTTTTTTCTGTTTCAGCTCTTTGAAAACTGATCGTCAGAGAATGGACGCCATCGTCCTCGTCCAACACCGCCCTGATCACCTGATCCGGCCCCAAGGTGGAGGAGGAGCTCAGTCGCCATGATGACAGTGATGATGGCGTCTCTGCTGCTGCGCTGGTTTTCTCAGACAGAGCTGAAACAGAAATATAAAGGTATTAACTTCAGGCTCAGACCTTTCTAATCCGAGCTCCCTCAGGTGAAGGTCCAGGACTTAAGGCCTCCACCTGCAGCAGGACCAGTAGGCAGGTAGATCATGTGACCTTTCAGGCTAATCAGAGACCAGAATATTCAGATCAGATGAAAGTCAGATTTGATTAACTTTAGCTAAGGCTAACTGTGGCTAACTCAGCAGCTAGCTTTAGTTTTTACCTGGAAACGACACCTTTGTGTTTCTGTCTGAGCTTCAGATTTTCTCGTTCACATCCTGTGCTGAGTTTCAGACGACGTGTGAGGATGAGACGGTCGTGGGTGGAGATGAGGCCCGGGGGGTTTGAGGGCTGAGGGGTTGGTGGGGCGTCGAGCTCTCGGGTGTATCTGTGGGCGGCGGCTGTGGTTAACGTGTTCAGTGTTCAGGAGGCAACGAGGAGAAAGTCCTGGAGGGAGGAGGTTTGTTTTCTCCTTCAGTCGTCTGACCCTGACTGACGGAGCGGGAGTTAAAGGGTTAAAGGTCCCTGAGTGTTTGGATGGTGCTGCGCTCTCTGCTGCACCTTATCTGGGAAGAGAAGCTCACCCCCGCCCCCACCAAACCACACGCCTCAGGTTCCTATCTCCGCTCAGCATCGCAAAACATCTTCAGCTGTGGTTTCATGTGTTCGGTCGCCTCCCTCTCTGCCACTGATGGGAATCTGATGAGCACCTGTTTACACTGAAGGGTCTGGATCCTGGGGGGGGGGGGGGGGCACGACCGACGACCTTCACCTGCAGGGACACAACTACACACACACACACACACACACACACACACACACACACACACACACACACACAGTGTTTCTGATATTTACAGATTACAAAAACTAAATCAGCAATAAATGATCAATAAATGATCAATAAGTGATTCAGTCTGAGCTCAGAGCTGATCTGTCACCTCTGGTTGGGAGGAGAATTAATATTTAGATTCTTTGCACAAGTAAAAGTAAAACTACTAAAAGTCAGTATGCAGTTCTACTCAACTGAAAATACTCAATAATTATTATCAGTCTCTTGAAGAATCTGAGGTTCTGTAGATCAACTCTGATGATACTTTAAAAATAAAACATTTAATTCTAATTCTTTATGAATAATTATTATGAGATTTATTTTGTGACTGAACAGGAGGAAACACTCAGATCCTTCAGTTAAAGTAAATAACAGTAAAACTACTACTCTGTTAGTTTACTACATGTTTAATAGATTACTGGATTAAAATGAGTCGGTTGTTAAAATAAATAATAATAATAATAATAAATCACTTAGAATAAACTTGATGCAGCAGAGTTACAAAATGTTTGATGTTGGAAAATTAAGTTAAAACTGTTTTAATGTCAAATCAGAAGAAAGAAGATTTAAAAAGGCCTGAACATTTTAGAAGCTGATACCTGAAAAGAATGGAAGTAAGTACTTCTGTTACTTGAGTAAAAGTACTCGAGTACTCTCCAGCTCAGTAAACAGACACTGAGCTACAGTTTGAGCTGCAAGTGAGAGTACAGTACACATACTCAGAGTACTGCAGTACAGTAGGTGTAGTTACTCTGACTGACAGTATATATATATGTGTGTGTGTGTGTGTCCACAGTGAGAAGCTGCTTCCTGTTCAGGAAGTCTTCCCATACCAACATATATAAGCTCCATACCTGCAGAGAGGGTACGTCTATTTCTGTCACCCATCTTTACACCTACACCCATACCATCAAACCACAGTGTAAAATCTCATGGTGCTGAATTTCACTGAAGCCACACCAAAATGAGCGAGTCTTTGAAGCTCGGGCTCCAGCAGCCACATGAATGTCTCCTCTGTTCACCCTCGCTACAAACGCTGCTTCCTGCTTCTCCTCAGTTGTTGTTTTGACTTTTTTCAGCCCAACGTCGTCTCCTCATCATCTCACATCCACAGACTCTCACTCAGTCTCACAGCAGCCTCTACACACCACTCAATTTCTGTAGAAAGGTGTTGCACATTGTGCAAACAGAGGTTAGGGTTAGACTTGTTCAGAAATTACTCGTCACCACATCCTCTTCCTCCTCTCATCATGTCTTCATCCTTTAAAAACAGCAGCAGCAGCAGCAGCAGCAGCTCCAGACTCAGACTGATCTGTGAGGACGACACTGACCAGATCAGCTCCTGTAACACAGCAGCTGACAGGAGCTCAGTGCATCATGGGAAATCTCCCAGCAGTTTAGGCCTATGGCAGCGTAACAGCCTGATACCTCTGCCTCCCATTCTACTGCTGGAAACTAAGGACCAGCAGTGAACCAGCATTCTGGGGGAACTGGGATCTGTAAGCTCTTCAGTTCTGCTGGACGATAGTTAACTCGTGTTGTTTTAACTTCAGATGATAACTTGTGTCCTGAAAAGAAAAAAAACTGAACTATAAACTGAAATCATGAAGCTCTTTAAACAACACAAGGCCAAAACCCTCATGGTACATTTGTTAATATTATAATTACTGTTGTAAAGTGAAATGCTCAAACACGTCCAGGCTCCACTTATGATGAAGACACATTGTTTTATACATAGAGTTACTGTCAATAAATCCAATGAGCAGATAAACATTTCATTTTTAAAAAAGCTTCAGCTTCACTGTAGCTTTAATCAAACGGGAGGAAGCTGTTGATTTGTTTGGGACTATTTACAGCGGCGGATTAATCCACATGTGGTGCTGTGGTGGGCAGCAGGGCCGTGTGTCTAAACTACAAAGTGGTTCAGAGAAATAAAAAATATCAGAGAAATATAGAACAAACCAGTGTCCTCATTAGCGTCCCTGGGGCAGCGTGCCACCTGAGCGACAGGTAAACCACCTGAGCGACAGGTAAACCACCTGAGCGACAGGTAAACCACAGACAGACTCAGAAACAGCTGCTCTGCTCTCACAGCTGGTACAACTGTCACTGAGCTGCTGTGGGAAACATCTCAGTTCCACGTTCACAGAGTTTCTCAACTCTCTCCGGTCAGAACTCACAGGGAGGGGGGTCGAGGTGGGGGTGGGGGGGTCGAGGTCGGGGTGTGAATATTTACTGAAAACCTTTTTCTAACAGTGTTTGCTGAAGGTTGGTCTGTGGGTCTGTGTGTTCAGTAGTTTTCTGCTGCAGCTCCTTAAAACCAGATCATTTCTTCTTCCTCACATCACACTCCACATTAGCTACAACATTAAAGTGCATCAGGAATAATTAAACTATAATCACAGTTAGACCAAATTAATAAGAGCCATGATGAGTATTTTAGAATTCAAGTACAGTTAAGAGATAAAATGTTAACTGCTGTTTAAAGTAAAAGCCTGGTAACGTGGGGTTATAACAGATGTTTTTACTTCACCACTGATCAAACCTGGTTTTATCAATAAGGCATCAAACATGAACAAAATCTCCTAAAGATAATACTGTGGTAAAAATACTGAATGTCCTGTAATTAAATGATTCTGTATTATATCATTGGATCATTATTACTGATGTTTTCATGTGTGAGCAGTTTACTGTTGAATCTGGTTGATGTGCAGCTAATTTTGGTCTTTTATATATATTTATATATTCATATATTAGTTTCATTTGATCCATAAAAATACAGCTTTAAAAAAATAAGATAATCTTCATTTGAATCTGTAAAGTAACTAGTAACTAAAGCTGTCAAAGTAGTGAAGTAACAGTAACTACAGATACACATATTTAAGCTGCAGTGACAGTAACTCAGTCTGATTATTTATAAAAAACTGTCACCAGCTCAGTTCTGAGAAATCTACCATCAGACATGAGTCAGTGTGTTATCGACCGTGAAGGTGATGGAAACAGTTCAGTTCCTGAAGAAACCGGACTGAGGCAGTATCAGAGATCAGGGTCCTCAGATCCTGAACCAGCTTCACTAAACCAGCTCACATTAACCCTTTAACTGAGCTCTGGGTTTAAACTGAACCTGAGTCTGGAGCTGAGTCTGAACATGTTAAAGTGGATTCATCCCACAGTTCTCAGAGGAAACGGGATTGTTTTCGATCAGTGTCGAGGAAAATTAGGAGAAAAAACAAACTTTTATATGACTCAAAAATACGACAAAGTTTGAACAAATGTGTATTTTTGATCATGTCTGCTAAACGTTAGCATGTTAGCAGTGCTGATGTGTAGCGTT
Source organism: Lates calcarifer (assembly GCF_001640805.2). Classification (NCBI taxonomy): domain Eukaryota; kingdom Metazoa; phylum Chordata; class Actinopteri; family Centropomidae; genus Lates; species Lates calcarifer. The sequence goes on from NW_026117669.1 coordinate 15,316, forward strand.
AGCCCGGCTGCAGACCATCAGTCTGGTTTGAAACAGATTCATTAGACAGAAGTAATTTCTACATGTTTGTCTTCAAAAACTATTTTACTGTGAAAGTTCATTTTTGAAAAAACAAAGCTTTGTTCTCAGTGACAAAGATGTGATGAAGACACAAGAGGAACATGAACTACCCACAAAACATTTCTGTGAGAGCCACAGTCACTTAATTTCCAAAATATATTCTCTGAAACATTTACATCAGTTTCTAAAACCAGCTTTAACCTGAAGAACTTCACTGCAAAATGACACAGCAGAGGAACCTATTTTACACAGTTAAAGTTCATTTAAATGTAGAGACTGAAGAGGTTTGATCCTGTGAAAAAATAGATGTCAGCAGATATTTGTACCATAAACGTAGTGATTATTCAACTTCTAATATTTTCTCACAAAAAGATAAAACATTTTGTAATGAAGCTCTTCAAATATCTCTCGACTTCATCTTTATTACAGTTCCACTTCATAAAAAGAGAATAAACAGATAAACTTTGTATCTAAACATAATGAGTTAGAATTTGTGTTCTCTACAAGTGCAATGATTTTCAGACTCAAACCATCGTAGCATCGATGCACGAGGTCTCATCAGGAACGTGACGATATAATGATGTGACTGACAGAGTTTAGTCATTAATTAGTGTCAAAACAGGATTTTATAAATCACACAAAGAAAAAATCAAGGGAATAGAAAATATCACAGTGAGGATTCTCCAGAGAAATATAAAAACAAAAAAAGACTGAGTGTATATCAGTGTAGAAATCTAACTCCACACAGACCTGATCACTGCAGACAGAAGAAGGCAGAAAGCACTGATTAGTTTATTAGATTAGTAGGAAACATCCTCCTTCCTGATCTTTAATCAATAACCAACCTTTACACACCTGCTCATTAAACCTGCTCCTCCTTCGTTTATTCACCTCCTCTAATCAGTTTAGTCTCAGACGCTCTGACTCATTCATGTTTCATGATCCACGGATAAAAAGAACATTGAGAGGTTTGTTCACAGATCAGCAGCAGCAGCTTGAATGAACATGTTTAAATTCTGTGGTTTGATATTTTGGTGCTAACACAGAGTCCTGCAGCTGCTCACTAAGTTTCTGTCACAAACACAATTAAAAACTACAAACCTGTGACATTCATGGTAAAACTGTTGATGTCAGGACAGGAGCTGTAAAGCCACTGAAGGACAATTTGTCAAAACTTTTCTGTTCTGTTGAACCGAATAAACAGTCAGACCGCCGGATGTTTTCCAGCAGCACCTGAACACAACATGTGTCAGGTGATTCGACATCAGAAGAGAGGAATCATTCATGTTACTGATTAGGTTTGTTTGTGAGTCTTGTTTGTTGTTGTTTGTGGATCCTGAAACGTGTTGGTCACAGAGACTGATTTCTCTCCCTGACCTTTCTGACTCTTCACACTGACCTTCATCCTCCAGGACAGACACTGAAGCTGGACCCGACCCTCTCTGCTGGGTTACTCTGAGGAATGTGGAGGATGAACCTCAGAGACCTGCTGAGTTAGTGAAGGAATATGTTGACTAAAGGTTTTAGAGCTGGTCCAAGGTTCAGGCTGATGTTAGAGTCAGTCTACTCAGTGGTCCGATTAAAAGCAGGTCTGTAGTGGATCTCGTGGAGACGTCAGACTCTGATGAGGAAGTCGAGGCCGAGGGAGGCGGGGATGTGCAGCGTCTCCAGGCTCAGGGCGGAGGGGGTGTAGGGGAAGAGGACAGGGAAGGTGTGTTTGGTGTCGACCAGGAGCTGAGGAGGATCGTTCCTCTCCTGGAGCCGGTTCTGGACACGGAGACACACCGAGGTTAGACAGACCAGAACAGACCAGAACAGACCTGAGACGTCAGTGAGACTCAGTGACCACTTTATTAGGTACACTCCTCTAACACTGTAGATCCTCCAGGATACAGTGAGACGAATGGAAACTGGTTCTGTTCATTAACAGACGTCATCAGCCTGCGGTGGAGGGATCAGTGATATACCGGGAAAAAACTCCCCACGATAAGAATGAGTCGTCTGATGATAATAACGATAAAACCTAGTTGATGGTGTATTTGTGTTGCAGAGCTCAGCTCACAGAACAAGAACAAACATGGAGGAAGGTGGAGTTCATCGCTAAACAAAGACTTTAATATTCAAAGTTTACAGAGAATGGTCACACATCCAATCCAAACACATTTCTTTCTAGAGGCTCTGGGGACTGAGTGCTCTCACTTACAGACAGAAATCTGCTGATGGATGGTTGTTTTTTATCGTTTTATATTGTTATCTCTATAAACACCAGAAAATACTGGGATAAGATTTTAAATCCTCGTCACCCATCCTTACTGAGCAGGTAACGGACTCCATCACCTCCACCCTGTTCGGCTGTCAGTGGTGGGGTGTAGTAAACCCTGCAGCCACCAGGGGCCACCAGTGAGGACTCAGACCTTCAGGCCAATCAGATTTGTTTATCAAATCAGGTGACCAGATCAGACGACACTGACGCATCAGCCTGCGTCACAGACACCATCACTCTGGATTTGACTTAGTCCAGACTGAGACCATCACCTCCACAGCTGGTCTGGATCTGTCAGGACTCTGAACACCTGAGCACCTGAGAGTCTTACCTGGATGTTTCTGATGAAGGACACAGTGACTCTTTCCTCAAACTCGTTCAGAGGCGTGTAGAGGTTCAGGATCTTCACAATCTGCAGGAGACGACACATCAGTATGATCTCATGTTATTGATCAGGTGATCAGGTGATGTATTATTGATCGGGTGATGTGTTATTGATCAGGTGATGTGGGCGGACCTGTTGCATGGTGAGGGCGGTGCAGAGCGAGCAGATGGCCTCTGCGTCCTGAGACGTCTTCTTCTTGACCTGCAGCAGCTGAGCGGCCTGAATGATCGGCTCCAGCGTGGCTGCAGCTTTACTCTGATACAGGTTGTTTCCTCTCAGCCACTCCTCCATCTGACTGGTGTTGTACCTGAACACACACAGTTACAGTCACAACAAGCTGAGCACCAAACCAGGACCAGGACCAGGACCTGATCCTCCTGTGCAGGATCTGGGGGTTGTACCTGAGCTGCATGCCGGTGCTCCAGGAGCAGACGTCTTTGCGCAGCAGCAGGTTGTTGAGGGTGACGGCGTTGATGCAGTGGAACAGCTGTCGGACCACCTGACCCACGATCTCTGGGTCCAGACCGTGGTCCCTCATGGTGCCGTGGAACTGGCCCAGCTGTCTGATCAGGGCCTCCAGGGTGTAGCTGGTGGGGCCGCCGGCGTCCGTGTCCATGCTGGACGATCGGTTCCTGTAGCCCATCGGCTTCACGCCCGCCAGGCTGGGGATGCTCTCGCTCTCCAACATGGCCGACACTGGACACAGAGACAGAGACACGCTGAGTCCTTCAGGAGAAACTCAGGACAGATCAGAAGCTCACCGTCCAGGTCATGGTCTGAGTCTGATCTGAGCTCTGCAGAGCGACGTGACCTTTCTACTGACGACGATCCTGCAGCAGCTCAGAGGGGATTTCTACACCTGTTATCACCTCTGCTCAGTCTGTTTAACCCACGGACGTCTGAGGAGGAGTTCTATCCAGTGGCGTGCTGTGGTTGCCGTGGTAACTGCTGTACACGCTGAGCGGAGAGACGGTGAATCATTGGACGGTGAAATGAGTCAGAGCGACAGGAGAAAAGTCCCAGACTGATAACAAGTCAAACTGAGGAAATACCCTGAGACAGATAATTCATCTGTGTGAGAGGTGATTCAACGACTTTAACACATTATCAAACAACATTCACTGTTTCACTCTGACATTACTCCACAGTCGTTTTACCTCTGGACCTCCTGAATCCTCATGATCTGATATTTATCACTGTTCTGACTTTGATATTTTATTCTACATGATCCTGACACAGTCTGTGTGTCAGCAGCTGTTCCTCACATCGGTCCTGATCTGAGTCCACAGAGAGGACGTCACCGTGGATCAGCTTCGTCTGGAAAGTGACTGAAACACAAACTGTGGATCAGATGATGACGAAGTGAAACTGTCTGCAGGTTCGTTCTGTGTCTCTGTGGTTTTATTGGCTCAGAGCGTCAGTGTTTGTTATTCTGACAGCTGCGTTCACTCTCAGAGACCTGGTCCCTGATCCTGATCAGATCCTGATATATCTACATTAAATACTGTCCAGTTTATTAGGAACAGCAGCTCTGTGATAATCCCCATCATGAAGGTTTAAAGGTGCTCAGACAGTTTCAGAGTTGGAGGATGTAGCTGCTGTTGAAGTGCTGTAGCCTGTCCTCACTGACAGACGGGGGGTGGACAGAATAATAGAAACACAGTCTTCTTTCAAGTCTCTGTCTCTTCTTCTAACGTTCTAACTCTGATCTGACACAAACTGTTTTATTCAGAGTTTTAATCAGCTGCTCTGTTTGTTTGTAGAGGAGAAGACCTCTGAGGAGAAAAGCTCCTGATCTGAACCTACAGATGAAACACTGAGGTGTTTAATAATGAAATCAGGTCGACTGTTTCTGTACAACGTCTACAACTATCATGAAGGAGGATCTATTCCAGGACCTGATGAACTGAGAGTTTAACATGATTCATAGACAGAAGCTGTTTTCAGACCAGAGGAACTGTTTCATGGTTCTAAGAACAGTTGCAGAACCCGCCTGTTATTTATTGTGTCTGTGTAAGAACAGGGAGCGATCATAGATCTTAGGATGGTGCGTTCAGGGACTTTTTTTTAACTAAAAAAAACAAAGCTAAAAACATGTAAACTCTCAGACTGAGTGAAGTCCAGCTTTAACTCTATCATCATCATGAAATCCAGAACTAACACTCCGACCACGGCGTCCTCCATCTTGTTGTTGTCATAGAGACGGATGTTGTTGTATGTTGTGGAGAAGTGATGTTGCTATAGCGACCGGTTTACGTCAGCTCAGTGCTCAGATACAAACAGAGAAGTTGTCAGGGTGCTCCCTGATCTGTTTGGTCTGAGGACGTGGTGAACACATGAACCACAGGGTGACAGAGTGAACTGTGACTCACCTATCATGGGCTGGATGATGCCCTCCGCCACCTTAATGAGCTGCTGGTAGATCTGGATGGAGAGGTCGCTCAGCACCTGTCGGTACTCGGCCAGGTCGAAGTTCTTCAGACAGTGTTCGTTCTGTTTGGCCGTGTTCTGAGTCATAAACACCTGAAACAACACGACACGTCAGAGTCGCGTCCTGAACCCTGAACAAACAGGAAGTGACGCCGGTGAACGGCGGAGCATCTGACCTCGTCTCCGCTGTACTGCTTCAGACAGTGCAGCAGGCGGCTGGTGTTGGCCAACCAGAACGACGTCATCTCAAAGTCATCGTTGTTTTTCTGTCAGAGAAGAAGAAACCAGAGTTCAAACACCTGAACACACCTGAGATCAGACAGGTGGAGGAGCCGAGGACCCGGTCTCACCTTCAGGACCTTCTTGATGGCGTTGATGGTGGAGGTGAGAAGAGACTCCACCTTCTGGTCGTCGTTGATATAGTCGGCGTGGCGGATGCACATGAAGAGGATGTAAGCCGGGAGGCAGGGGACGGTCGCCGACACCGTGCTGGGCTTCACGTCTGGAAACATTTCCAACACATTTCCAACCTGACGCTGTCCTTAAACACTGAGTTACAGGTTTGTCATGAACCTCAGTAACTTACAGACATTTCTGGCCAGAAAAAGAAGCTTTTTCAGCAGCTCAGAACTTCTTACATCTATAATTAGATTTTCAGAGGGCAGCCTCAATAGAAAGTGGTCCAGATCTCATTCTTTAATATTGTACCAATTTCCTTAGTTATACATGACCAGAACTCAGATACACTGTTTTTGGAGTTGTCCAAGTATATCAACAAAAAATATTTTATTCATTACATTCAGTGTCCTGTGTTGCCTGTGAAATATAAATATAATGTAGTGTTTGGTCTGAATACATCTGTGTGTTTTAATCTCTGATTTTTCATGACTCATTCAATCACAACTCGTCTGATGGATTCTGAACTAACATTTCCTCACAGATCACCTTCTCATCTCTTCACCAGCATCAGATCTGATTTAACAGGACTTCAGTGCAGTCAGATAAACTACAGCAGGTTCAGTAAATCTGTCTCTGACTGAGTCACACCTGGAAACATGTTCCCACAAAGACAACACAACCACACAGGGTTTTTACAGCTGAGACGACAGGTGACTGAACTGTTCAACAAACAGCTCTGACTCTGATTAATAACAGAGTCTGACCTGGGATCAGTCTGACCTGGGATCAGACCCAGTCTTACCAGTGATCAGGGTCTTGATGAGCAGGGCCTCGTCCTCCTTGTAGTACTCCAACATCCCCTCAAAGTCCTTCTCCTTCCTCTGGACGGTGACCTGCCGGCTGAGCTCAGGTCTGGACCTGCCGGTGACGGCTGCAGCCTGAGAGGCTGAAACACACAGAGACGTCAGTCACCTTTAGTCAGAGACTCTGATACTGAACAGGTTCCTGTTTGATGTTCTCCTGTCACCTTCTAACTCCTGGACTTTCTTCATGTAGATCCTCAGCTGCTTCTTCAGCTTCCTCTCGTTCTTCTCCAGTTTCTCCACCAGCTCCTTGAGGTCCTTCAGACAGGAAACACACTGACGTCATCACATAGTGAATATCAGAGTCTGTCAGAGTCTATCAGAGTCTATCAGAGTCTGTCAGAGTCCGTCAGAGTCTATCAGAGTCCCTCAGAGTCTATCAGAGTCCGTCAGAGTCTATCAGAGTCCGTCAGAGTCTATCAGAGTGTGTGAGGTGTGTGTTTTCTGACCAGGTTGTCGTTGGTGAGCCGGGTGATCTCCTGCTGGACGCTGTACTCCACCTGAGCCTCAGGAGACAGGGACATGGTGTAGTTGAGGATCTCCTGCTTCTTCTCGATGTCGTCCTTCAGCAGCTCGATCTGAGTGTGAAGAGCCTCTAGTTCGTCTTTGTGTTGTCTGGACTGAGTCTGCAGCTGGGCCTCCAACAGCCTGACAAGACCAGGACCAGGAGGAGGAGGACCAGAACCAGGAGGAGGAGGAAGGTCGTTAGTCACTGAACATTTACGAGTAGCATCAGACCATCAGACCATCAGAGAACAGACAAATGGACTGACAGGGGTTCAGTGTCTTAACGTCCTGTTTTAAGGTGGAATTGTGGTGAAACAGCCTCGACCTGAATCCAGCTAACAAACCTCCAGTTCTGGACCCAAAGACCTGAATCAAATCCAGACCCTGGGGTCATAAAAGAATGATACAGCATCAAATATAGATTTGTGTGGATTCTTGTGTCGATCAACCTTTAAAATCAATCATCAGCTGATTGATCCCTGAACTATCATGTTCAATAATCTGATAACTACAGTTTAACTCTGTTACTGACAGGTCTACGCTTTGATGTGGTGTTATAGTATTAGTTTGTTCTTGATGGAAACCTTCAGTCTCATGGTCTGTCAACATGTAAACAACCTTCACTGCACACACACACACACACACACACGCACACACACACACACACACACACACACACACACACACACAGCGCCATGGTTCACACACAGACTATTGCTTTGTGAAGAGAATGAACTGAGTCACGAGTTAAAGTCATGAGCTGCTCGTTACATTCAGACACAGTCTGGAAACAGAGGAATCGAACACACAGAGACCTGGCCACTTGTTTGAGGCCCTGATAAGCCAAACCCAGCTCCCCGTCTTCATTCAGGTAACACCAGTCCTGCTGCTTACTGGTGTCCACGAGGCAGAGAGAGAGAGAAGAGAGGAAACAGCAGAGTGAGAGGAAGCAGCACCACAGTTCTTCCTGTTGGTCCGATCAGCAGAGGTCGGATCACAGACACTTCCTGTCTCAGGAATCCTGATCTTAAACACTCACTAACAGAGGAGTTAGAGGAGCTGCAGAACAGGTGAGACAGGAGGTTTCTGTGATGAGACCTCTTCTAGAGGTGAAACTTTAACACAGAGGCTGCAGAGACCATCACACACCAGCAGGGGGAGACATCACAGAGGACGACAGGACACACAGCTCAGACACTGTTCTCAGATCTGCTGATCGCCACAAACATGAAAGGACAGAGTCACTTACTTCTTGGACTCAGTCAGTCCGTGATAGGCCTTCAGAGCCTCGTCTTTGTCCACAGGCTCTTTACTGTCGTTCACCTCAGGAACATTATTACTCTCCTGCTCAAACACAACAAACACAGAGTTAACCCAGGATCAGGTCCAGGTTCTGCTGCAGGACAGTGGACCAGCTGTGGACTCACTATGTGCTGGTTCTTCTCCTGCAGCTGGGCCGTGCTGAGGATCTGAGTCCTGAGGATCAGGACTTCCTCCTTGCGGGCGTCCAGCTCCTCATTGGCGGCTTTGAGCTGACTCAGCAGCAGGTTGTATCCGTCCTGCAGCTCGTTGGACGAGCTGTTCTGAGACGCCCGCTCGGCCACCGTCTTCCTCAGCTCGTTCAGGTCGTTCTTCAGTTTCTTGTTCTCTGACTCCAGCTCCTGTCTCTGCAGAGTCAGACCACATGTTCACATCACTGGGTCCAGACCTGCTGTCACATCTACACTGATGCTGCTTTAGAGGAAATCCTTCAGAAACCTGCAACTCTAGTTCAACTGTCTTCAGCTACATGTTCCTTAAAGCTCCAGAGTGGAACATTCACAGGATCTGTGGCAGAAACGTGATCGACAACATGTTCAGAGTGTAATCACCTTAAACTAGTTTCATATCTACACAGGTGCTGACTTGTTGTTTGTTTCTGAGTTAACCTGTGACAGATGATTCATCCTGTCACCTGTCCGAGACCCTGTGAGATCTGCTCACAGTGAGCTTCACCTGTCATTACCCAGCATTCCCTCCTCTTCAGCTCTGAGCTGAGCAGATGCAGATGTTGGTAAAGTGTGAGTTTTGTACCTTGAGGCTGTTGTAGGCCAGATCTGCAGTGTCCTGTTCGGAGGTGGGACTCTTGGCCTCTGAGCCCTGAGGAGGGAAACAGCACAGTTTAACTCAGCCTCAGACCTTCAGTCAGACTCAGATGAGAGGAAAGAGTCGTCACCCTGCGCTTGGCGAGCTCCTCCATCTTGTCCACGCTGATCTGCAGCCTCTTCCTCTCCTGCTCCAGCTCTCTGACACGTTTCTGCAGCTTCATGAACAGACTGATGTCCATCGCTGCCTTCTCCACCCCCATCTCCTACACCACCACCACCACCACAGCAGAGTTAGAGCAGGAACACCACCTCCTGCCTCACAGACTAATGAACCTCAGGTTAAACTGTTCAGACCAGTTTCTCACCTCCACCAGCTGGATGGAGTCCTCAGTGTCTCCGACCTCTGAGGTGGAGACAGACGGGTAGTTGGAGTCCGACTCCAGGCTGCTCTGATTGGACGGGTTCCTCCTGTGGCCGGGCTGGAACTGGAGGATGATGGGAAACAGTCGGCGTTAAAACGCTGAGGTTAAAGTAAAGCAGCTGCTGTCAGATCCGATTTAAACTCATGAACTGACTCTAACGTTTGCAGAGAAGTTCACCTGCTGAACCTGCAAATGTTGAAGTTCTAGTTTAGTCACTGGTCTGTTCATCAGCTGCTCTTTACAAACCACAGTCACCTCCTCTGGTCCAGTTACTGTTCATCAGGCAGGAACCTGTTCTGACCTTTGAGCACCAGAATCTGTTTGTGTTAAATCTGAACTGAAACATTAAACCTCAGTACTCTGATCCTCTGAATGTTCTACACACCTAGTTGACTCACATCTCCACACTGATTATTGATTATTGATCACTGTCTCCTCTTCTTCAGAAGGTCTGAGTGTCGTTGACCTGAGGTTTATACTGAAATATAAACTGAAGTCACTGAATCTTTAAAGTTTCCTGATGATTTCAGTCCTGATCCTTCAAACTGCATCAGAGTGAATCTGATCCTGATCATGTTAAAGGAGAAATAAACTCTCTCTGCTGCAGCAGCTCTGAGTCTGTTCACTGATCTCTGATCTGTAGGAGTGAATCTATACGACAGCAGAGCATCAGGCTGAGTGTGACGGAGGTGACGGAGGTGACGGAGGCTGACCTTGCTCAGAGACAGCTCCTCCTTCAGGTTGTCGTATCTCTGCTCCAGTCTGGAGAACTCTTTGAGCAGGTTCTGGTATCGCTGCCTCTCAGCGTCCAGCTCACTCTGGAGAGACTCCTCCCTCTGAGACGCTCCGCCGCCGTCTGCTGAGAGAGAGAGACGACCACAGCTCAGCTCTGATCCCAAACAAAACCTGACTCCCCCCTCCTCCCCCAGGATCAGGTCTTACCCTCTGAGCTCTTCGACTGTTGAAGGATCCTCTGGTTCATTTCTTCTTTCTCGCTCTTCAGCAGAGAGTTTTCTCTCTCCAGCTCCTCCACCCTCTGAATCACACACAGGAAACAACTGAGGATTCACACACACACACACACACACACACACACACACTCCTTCTTCACCTCCTCCTCCTCACCTGTTGGAGGCTGAGTTTCTCGGTGCTGTGCTCCTCCTCCATCCTCTTCCTCTCGGCCTGCGCCTCCTGCAGCTCCTCCCTCAGCCTCTCCAGCTCGTCCTGCAGAGACGTCAGCTGACCTCCGTCACCCTGCTGACCCCGGATCACCTCCAGCTGCTTCTGCAGTTTGGTCACCTCCGAGCCCAGACTGGCATTGACCATCTGCAGCTGCTCGTTCTGAGCTTTGTATTCTTTAGACTGAGGCAGAGGACAGACAGAGAGAGGGACAGAGGGACAGAGACAGAGAGAGGAGAGAGAGAGAGAGACAGAGAGAGAGAGAGAGAGAGAGAGAGAGAGACAGAGAGAGAGAGAGAGAGAGAGAGAGACACAGAGAGAGAGAGAGAGACAGAGAGAGACAGAGAGAGACAGAGAGAGAGAGAGACAGACAGAGGGACAGAGAGTAGTTTGTAACACACTGTGTATCAGTGTGTATCAGTGTGTGTCAGTGTGTATTAGGTGTGTATCAGTGTGTATTAGTTGTGTATCAGTGTGTATTAGGTGTGTATCAGTGTGTATCAGTGTGTATCAGTGTGTATCAGTGTGTGTCAGTGTGTATTAGGTGTGTATCAGTGTGTATCAGTGTGTGTCAGTGTGTATTAGTTGTGTATCAGTGTGTATTAGGTGTGTATCAGTGTGTATCAGGTGTGTATCAGTGTGTGTCAGTGTGTATTAGTTGTGTATCAGTGTGTATCAGTGTGTATTAGGTGTGTATCAGTGTGTATCAGTGTGTATCAGTGTGTATCAGTGTGTATTAGTGTGTATCAGTGTGTATCAGTGTGTATTAGTTGTGTATCAGTGTGTATCAGTGTGTATTAGGTGTGTATCAGTGTGTATCAGTGTGTATTAGTGTGTATCAGTGTGTATCAGTGTGTATCAGTGTGTATCAGTGTGTATTAGTGTGTATCAGTGTGTATCAGTGTGTATCAGTGTGTATCAGTGTGTATTAGTTGTGTATCAGTGTGTATCAGTGTGTATTAGGTGTGTATCAGTGTGTATCAGTGTGTATCAGTGTGTATTAGGTGTGTATCAGTGTGTATCAGTGTGTATTAGTTGTGTATCAGTGTGTATTAGTTGTGTATCAGTGTGTGTCAGTGTGTACCTGGTCGTCCATCTTCCTCTGCAGCTGGACGATCTTGTTCTCCATCCCCGTGTTGAGCTTCTTCAGGTGTTCTGCCGACCGAGCTTCGATCTTCAGCTGTTTGAGTTGGCGTTTTGCTCGCAGGCGTCTGAACGCACACTGGATGATGATGGCGGCGTTTCTGGCCCGTCTGAACTTCCTCCTCTGCAGCCAGCCGCGCACGCTCCTCTGGATGATCATGGCTTTGTGGTGGAGGAGGAACTGAAGGAGAGAGAGAGAGACGTTCACTGTCCGCCTGATCACATTCCACCTTCAATTGGAAACACTTTGTCTCCAATTCAGCGTCACCAACAGCACAGAGCCTGTCCTCATCAGAGGCAGCAGATGATGGAGGACAAATAAAGTTTTCAGCCTCTGCAGGACAAACGTGACTTTCATCAGCTTGAGCAGAAATTCAACAACAGGAAACCACTGGAATAATATAAAAACAAAGAGCGGAGGTTCAGGCTGTTGGAGTCAGAGGAGGATTCAGCTGCATCAGGAGAAAACAGCTGAATCCTCCTCTGAAATGTTTAAACTGACTCAGGTTATGACCTGAAGGAGAAGTTTGACCTGATGTTTACCTGTGATGATCTGGAGGAATATAAAACCTGAGCTGATTAAACCTGAATGGAGATGTTTCTGTCCACAGACGCTCCTCAGATGAAACCTGAGTTAAGGTGTGCAGGTATGTGCAGGTAAAGGTGTTCTCTCTGTACCTCCCAGTAGATCCTGCGGGTGAACATCCCTCTGGTGTAGGCCTGGATGGTGACCACAGCCTGTCTCACTCTCAGGTACGCCCGTCGATCTCTCACCATGCGGTACTGTTTCTGACAGATGAGGGCGGCTCGGGTCAGACGCAGGTACTCAGCAGTACCTGGACGACAACAACGACAGGTGGTCAACACACTCTGACACCATAGAAGAAGAAGTCAAACCATGATGGAGGACACAGGTTTAATAATGTGAACATCTGCTGAGCCCTGCAGGGTTTCTAACAGAGCTGACACCTATCTCACCTGCTCTCACCTGTGTTGTCAGAGCGGACGTGAACTCACCTGCGGGCCAGGTATCCTCGGCCGTATCTCTGCAGGGTGATGGCGGACTTGCGGATCTTGCGGTACCGGACTCTCTGGAGCCAGCCTCTCACCGTCGTCTGGATCTTGATGCAGGCTGCGCGGAACTTGTCGGTCCGGAGCTTCTCCAGGTACGCCACCTGCCCCGCCCGGAAGAAGATCTTCGTTTTCCCGAACTGGAACATGTCGGGTTCCTGAGACACGAGAGAGAAACCTCAGAGTCACAACCAGAGACTCACAGTGAGAGAGTGGACCTCAGACCTCAGACCACAGACCACAGATCCAGGTCCAGGTGTTCTCACCTTGATCAGAGTCTCCAGCAGGTTTTTACAGACCAGCTTCTTGTCTGATGACATCATGTCAGATTTCTTCATCAACACTCGGTACCTGTTGAAGAAGTCTGGATACGTCCACCTGCAGACAGAACACAGGTTTATATCAGGTCAGACTCTGGATCGGTTCAGACTCTGGATCAGTTCACAGACTCTGGATCGGTTCAGACTCTGGATCAGTTCACAAACTCTGGATCAGTTCAGACTCTGGATCAGTTCAGACTCTGGATCAGTTCAGACTCTGGATCAGTTCACAGACTCTGGATCAGTTCAGACTCTGGATCAGTTCAGACTCTGGATCAGTTCAGACTCTGGATCAGTTCACAAACTCTGGATCAGTTCAGACTCTGGATCAGTTCAGACTCTGAATCAGTTCAGACTCTGGATCGGTTCAGACTCTGGATCAGGAGAGATCCTCATGTTCAGCCATGTTGGGACAGTGAGTGTTGATCAGTCTCATGTGTTCTGGTTTTGTCCTGCAGTCCAACAGTTCTGAGGAACTTTAACGTGGCAGCAGATACAGTGTCAGGAGGAGCTGAGGCAGAAGCACCAGAGGAACAGAGACCTGGACACTGTTCGTCAGAGACATGTTTTCTAGAGACGAGAGAATCCACATCCTGTTTGTTGTTTTGTGTGTTTGTAAAAAAACAATATGAATAAAAAAGAAACTAAACCTCTTTATCAGAGATCAACAGGTGGAGCATCGAGCTCAGAACAGCACAACTAAACATCCATCACTGATTGTTCAGTTCTTCAAACCGTGAACACAACACAGAGACAAACCAGTCTGACCAGAAACCACCTGAACAACCTGAGCTCAGACTCACTGAGGAACTGGTCTGTGGCTGCTCTGCTGACACATCTGATCTAAGGCAGAAAAACCCAGGAAATGGTTTATAATAAATCTAGAAGCTGATCTCAGAGCAGATGTTTAAGCTGAACCTGTTCATGCAGCGGAGGAATCAGCAGATGAAGTGATTCTGATAATGATCTCTGCTTTAAACCCACAGTTACATAAGATCCGTGACTGACGCTGTTTCCTCGTCTCACTCTCAGATTATTAGATTTCACAGAGCTGCTGATCCTCAGGGAGAAAACAGCCTGAATCCAGAGAGAAGCTGCTGCTGCACCAGCACCGACCACAGCAGCTCCGTCAGGTCCAAACACATCTAACAGGTGAGACTCACCTGGACGGGTACCCAGCAGCACTGATCCGGATCGTCTCCAGGACTCCACAGGCTCTGAGCTGCTGCACCGCTCGCCTCGAGTCGAACCTGCAACAGGAAACACAGTGAAACCACCTGAGTCCGGTCAGAGCGCGGCGTCCGGCTGCAGCCTCAACATCACGTCCTACCTCAGCTTTCTCCTCGGCATCTCGTCCTCAGCTGCAGGACGTGTCCACACCTACACAGTCAGTGTGAAGCTGAGTGAAGCAGCTGAGAGCTGAGAGCTGAGTGAGCAGCATGTGACCGTCATCTAATCTGCCAGGAGAAAACCTCCTCTGTTTATCAGAGACCTGGACACAAACTCCTGCTCTGTCTGTCTGTCTGTCTGTCTGTCTGTCTGTCTGTCTGTCTGTCTGACTGACTGACTGACTGACTGACTGACTGACTGACTGACTGACTGACTGCAGAGATCAACATGACCTGACTGATCAGTGCTTTAAACACAGATCAGTTCCAGGTTCTGTTCTGTTCTGTAAACTGACTCTTCACCTTCGTCTTCATCCTGAGGAAATCCTGTTGTTGTTGTTGTTGTTGTTGTTTGTTGTTTGTGTAATAAACAAAATCTTAAACTGATAAATCAGACGATAATCATCTGATTAGCTGATGTTTGTTCATCTCCACTGACCAGGTCAGTTTGAGATGATCAGTGTGTGAACTCATGAGTTACAAACAGCCACAGTGACCTTTGACCTCTGACTGCTGATTCTCATCAGTTCATGGTGGAGTCAAAGTGAACCTGCTTTAATTTGACAGTGAGAGTGAGACAGGAGGAGCAGGAGAGAGGGTCCGGTCAGGGTCCACCCTGAGCTCAGACCCTTCGTCCTGCAGAGGAAGTGACGTGGTGTACTCACGAGAAGGCCTCTTTGTAGTCGTTGGGTTTGATGCAGCGGACGTAGTGGGGGGTGGTGGCGTTCAGAGTCTCCATGAGGAGGTGCAGGGAGCTGCGGAACTGGACCAGACAGACACATGAGTGAAGCTGACACAGACAGAGAGGTTTTAACAGAGTCCTGCAGAGACCAGCTGACCTGGTGTCCCACTGTCTTCCTGTGATCTTTGTTCGGGACTTTAGGAACCGACTTCGCCGCTCGCACGTTCACTCTGGAGCTCTTAGAGGGCGGAGGGTCGTCTTTGTCATGAAACAGATCTGCTACGAGCTGAAACTGAGGAGGAAACAGCGTTCAGGTTTAATCCTGACATCAAACTGACACCAACAGCTCCATGATTATATTGATCTCTGTGGTCAAACTCTCTGAAGACGAAGAAATACTCTGCTCTGAATCACAGTTCACTACATCTGAGAGTCTGAGAATACACCTGGACTAAACCTGTTTGATACAATCCACAAACACAGACAGAGAAGAAGGTGAATAAGGTTCATAACAACAACAACACAGAAACAGCTGCACACAGTGATGAACCTGCAGAGCCACACATACGATTACTTTAGTAATTCATTATTTCCTGTTTTCTGTTGGAGGTTCAGGTCTTTGCCTCAGGGTTCAGACTGTGATAATAAAGGAGCTCAGAGACCTCCTGCTCCTCCTGCTCCTCCTCCTGCTCCTCCTCCTGCAGGAGACAGAGGCTGACTGAGGAGGTGGAACAGCTCGCTGCTGCCTCCTGCTGTCCGTCAGAGGAACCTCTGCTCCTCAGCTGCAGGTGGATGTTTGTTATAAAACCTCAGCTTCAGGAGCTTTCACTCACTGCACATGAACTTCATCCTGTCCTCATCTCTGTGAATCCTCTGGTTAATGATCTGAGATCAGCTGTGTTCACACAGTTCATCAGCTCCACACAGATCAGGTTCATCAGAGCTGGAACATCTCTGAACCCTGAGGACGTCTGATCACAACTACAGACAGGAGCTTTATTTTGAAATGTGTGAGAGGAGGAAGTGACTCTCCTGTGGTCCTGGTTCTGGTCCTGGTTCTGACTGTGGTCTTGGTTCTTACCTGACTGGCCTTCAGGATGTTGATCTGCTCCTCGTAGACGGTGTCTCTGTTCTTCTCCAGAAACCCTTCACACTGATACTCCACCTGAGCAGAGGACAGAAAACTCAACATCACACACTTCCTGTCTGAGGTCTGAGGACAGGAAGTGATCCAGATCAGGTCTAAACACAGTCCAGGATCAGGAACTGACTCTCCTCTGTGTGTGTGTGTGTGTGTATGTGTCTCACCTTGTCAGCAAAGTGTATGATGATGAAGGAGGTGTTGGACATACGAGGTTTCTGGAAGTGAGCGCTGCTGCCGTGCTGCTTGTAGAGTTTCTGGGCCCAGTTCTGATCTGTTCCCTTCGGCACCTGGAACACAACAACAACAACAACAACAACAACAACACACAGGTTATATAAGAACCAAGGCAGGAAATCAAAGCTGAAATCAGGCCACCTGAACAGCAGCCTGATCCTCTGATGATCAGGAGGATGAATAAATGATCTGCTCAGAGACTGAGTCCTCACTGATCTGCTGATTCATGCAGATAAAAACACAAACACTGATCAGGTCAGAGCTGCTTCCTCCTCATCACCTGCACAGGTGATTAAATGACTGTCAGAGCTCTCAGTCAGTGAACACGGTCTTCATCTCTGGAGGAGGATTCATCACAGACCGGCTGATCACTGAGTGTATTCAGCTCTGGTTTATACGAGGTATCACTGATGTTTAGAACTGATCCAGACCCCGGGACAGAACCTGCTGATGGTCTTACTTTACACTCCTCGTCCAGCAGGTCCAGGATCCCGAGCCGAGCCTCGATCAGGTCTATACAGGGCTGGTTGTCGTAGAAGTCAATCAGAGTCCAGGGGATCTGCTCCTTCATGTACTCCTCCTGCTCCAGTTTAAACACATGCTGAGGAGACAGAAGCAGAGTCAGGTTCAGGTTTAAACCCTCAGACCGGTCTGATCATAGGACGGGTTCAGAAGAGTCCAGACTCACAGAGTTAAACTGCTGCTGAAGCTTCTCGTTGGCGTAGTTGATGCAGAACTGCTCAAAACTGTTCAACTCGAACGTCTCGAACCTGCAGACAGTCAGACACACCCACATCTTAACCTGAGATAACCCTAGACCTGGTCCTCCAGGGTCCATGAGGGTCCCTATTAGGACTCCACAGACCACACACTGACAAATATAAACTGATCTTTTTCCAGAACGACAAACCTTTTACAGTGGAGAGAGAAAAGACACTGAGGTTTTACTTTCATTGTTGTCATTTAGATTAGATGAACTACAGTTTGTTTAAGTCTTTTTTTATTTCTGGTTTATTTGTTAGATAAATATCACTGATTTACCAAGTACACCTGGTTTCTGAGGTTCTACTCCAGAGCCAAAGCTACTGATGGTGTACAGGTGAGAGAGATAAAAGCAGGTTTCCTCTGTGACTCTGATGTTGGTCTGTTCAGAGACAAACAGGAAACTGAACTTAGGACAGATTCAGAATCCTGGTTCTGTCTGAAGAGACCAACCGTCCTGCTGCATCTGCTGAAGGTGGAGTTCAGGTTATTCATGGAAACAGGAAGGTGGGTTCTTCGTACCCGTAGATGTCCAGGACCCCGATGAAGGAGTGCTGTTTGGAGGACGTCTGCAGCGACATGTTGATGTGCTCCACGATCCAGTCGAACATGCGGGCGTAGATGTGTTTGGCGAGGGCGTCGCGGGCGTTGGCCGCCTGTTTGCTGGACATGGTCTTGACGTAGGTCTCGGAGGCGGTGGCCAGCTTCCTGTGACAGAGCCAGTGCTCCATCTGCTGCAGCTCCACCCCCAG
This sequence comes from Lates calcarifer, assembly GCF_001640805.2. Classification (NCBI taxonomy): domain Eukaryota; kingdom Metazoa; phylum Chordata; class Actinopteri; family Centropomidae; genus Lates; species Lates calcarifer. The sequence goes on from NW_026117669.1 coordinate 33,407, forward strand.
CAGCCGGCAGAAGTGCTTCAGGTGGAGGTCGTCTCTCTGAAACACACACAGCTGCTGTTAGAGGACGGAGGCCGAGAGCTCGGTGGGAGCGTTGCTGACGGAGGAGACGTACCGAGACGTGACAGGACTCTCCGTCTCTCTCAGGACAGATCTCAATGTTTCCCAGGTGAAGGATGGAGGCGATGACTCTGAAGATGTTGATCTGACTGCTCTCCTTTATACCTGAGACACACACACACACACACACACACACACACACACACACACACACCTGCTCAGTTTAATGAGTCGACACATTAATGAAACAAACTGAATAGAATCATTCAGTATAAATCAGCTCTGAGCGACCGGAGGAAACAGAGGGTCAGAGGTCACAGTCCTGTCCTCAGACCCTCAGACCCTCAGACCTGATAGACCTGATGGACGTCAGGTCCTGGTTTCAAAGGATCTGTCCTCACCCAGCAGAGTGAAGGCCTCTCTGGTCTTCTCAAAGTCCTCAGCGTCGTTCACGCCCTCAATGAAGATGTTCTCCCCTAAAGACGTGTAGGTGAAGTCCTCTGCAGTGGCTGAGAGACACAGACCAGAACCAATCACACAACAGGAATGACTGAGACCACTGCAGACCCAGACCCAGGTGTTTAACAGACCCAGAGGGATCAGACTTACTGAGGCTCAGGTCTTTGAACTCTGGCAGCGAGGCGGAGGCACAGAGTTGATAGAAGATGTGATAATTCCTCTCGTCTTCAGCCTGGAACACAGACACAGATTAAACCGAGAGAAAACCTCTGCAGTCTGAATCCACATCATCCTGAACCATCAGACCCTGACCTGGAAAACCACCCTGGACTTCTCCAGCAGGTAGGTCCTCATGTTGGCCCCGATGATGTGGTAGTGTCGGCTGAAACCGATCTGGATGTACTTCCCGAAGCGACTGCTGTTGTCGTTCCGAGTGGTTTTTGCGTTTCCGATCGCCTGAGGAAGAACAGGAGGGACTGTTAACCTGACCCCTGACCCCTGACCACAACCCCGACCCCTGACCCTGAGTACACCACACAGCACACCACCCACCTCCATGATGGGACTGGAGGCCAGAACCTTCTCCTCCACGTTGGTGTCGTTAGCTGAACCTCCCACGGTGGCGAAGAACCTCATGGCGTACTTTGCAGAAACCGTCTTTCCTGCTCCTGATTCTCCGCTGACGATGATCGACTGATTCCTCTCGTCTCTGCAGAAACACACAACACAGGGTTTCTAACAGAGACAAAGACGTTACCTGGGCTCACCTGCTGTGATGTAACACTGCAGCTGCTTCATGATAAATATAGAACTTTCAAATCTCAGCAGAGAAACTGCAGCGACCGTCTCAGTGTAATGTTCAGCAGCTGTTGTTGTTCTGAGTCAGAGCAGTTCAGTGGCTTCATTGGTTCATTGGTATATTACCCATGATCTCTAAAGTTAGTTGGATATTGGAGATGAACTCTTACAGGATTTACAGTTCAGTCATTCTCTGGAACTTCCTCTGTCACACTGATTCTGATTCTGAAGGGTTGAAGGTAAAACAGTTACATCAGCCTGATTTTAGAAGTTAGAAGATAATATAACACCTTCACAGATTCACTCAATCTCAGGACATGAAACTGAAGGTTGTCAAACAGCACAAACAACAGGTAGATTTCACCTGTTCCCAGGTGTTAGTTTGTTAGTTCTGGAGCTGGTTTTAACGTTAGCTGAATGTGTTACGTTAGCATACCGTACACCTATTCAGCCTGTTGTTCTCTATTCTATTTTTATTTTAAATTGCCTTTCACGATGAAATGTCTGTTCTTGGTGTTGGATTTTATCAAATAAATTTCCCCCCAAAAATGTGACTTATACTCCAGTGTGACTTATAGTCCGGAAAATACGGTATCCACCTCCACAGGAAACACACCACCCTCACATCTGGACCTGATCACTGACATATTGATCAGTGGTGTATTGATCAGTGGTGTATTGATGTGTGTGTGAGCCTGCTGACCTGGCCATCTGTTTATAAGCCTCCTCAGCCACAGCGAAGATGTGAGGGTCCATGTCCCCCATGTTCTGACCGCTGTAGGCGTTGATGACCTCCTCTCCATAAATCTGCAGCTGCTCGTACGGGTTGATGGCGACCAGGACGATGCCTGAGGAGACACAGGACACTTCAGCTTCACGAGACTCAAACAGCAAACACAAACTGAGGCTTCACGTTAAAGTACGTCAATACTTCAGCAGAACGAAACATCTGCAGCTGATCAGAAATAAACACTAATCACAGGTGAATGAAGCTCCACACAGAGCTGAACTGAAACAGACCTGAGCTCAGATCAATAATCAATAATCAGCAGGGACTGACCGCAGTAGGTGTAGATGTGGTTGGACTCCAGGAAGCGAACTCTGAGGTTGTGCAGGACGGCAGGTTCATGCAGGTAACTGAGAGCAGTGAGGTCGTTCTCCCCCACCAGGATGTCAGGGTTACGCAGGAAAGGGAGGGGGTTACTCTTCGGACCAATAGGATACTCCAGAGGCTGAGACACGACCACACCATCAATACATAATCAATACATAATCAATACACCTGTTAGTTCTGATCGGCTTCACTGTGACTTCATATCTTTTATTTAACAGGGAGCAGGAAGCAGCTGAGCACAGACTCAGATTAGAGAAGTCAGCGTCTGCTCTCACACCACACTGTAATAAAACATGACACACTGTGGTGTCCAACATCCTCAGAGCCTGGACAGGTGAGACTCTGTACAGGTGCTGAGTCCATTACGGTTCCTGTTTCTGTCTCTGACAGACTCAGATTATTATTCTCTCTGACAACATGATGATAGGATTCCTACAGAGACAGAGAAACATCATCTGTATATCTCTACCAGACTCCATTGACAAAAACAGGGATTTAACTGGGAGCTGCTGGAATACCACTGCCTCCATCTGTTAGTGTGTGGTAGTGATATACAGAGATGTTTCTGGTAAAATATCCTTTAAATATTTGAACACACCATGAAGCCTCCTCCTCTCGGCTGCAGACTGTAAACAAACACTCAGACCTGAAAACGTCTCCTCCCACAGAGGGAAAGAGTGAATGATGAAGTTTTTGCTTCAGCAAACATCATGAAACCAGAGGAACAGAAGAGGACGAGCGTCACTCTCTAACACTGAGAACATGTCGACATGAGTGTGTTGTTGTTGTGTGTCAGTGTGTGTACAGTGTGTGTGTTGGATGTTAAATACCGTCTCATCCTCCAGTTTGAGGTGGAGAACCGGCTCTCCCTCCTTATAGTCTCTGCTGATCTCTGCAGCTCTCCACACATCCTCAGGGTCCGGGATCCAGACCCGGGTGAACTGAAACCAGAGGACATCAGGTCAGACCAGGATCAGGGTCAGCACAGTCACACAGGAAACAACACACACACACACACACACACACAGCTTTAACACAGCGTTAACAGCCGCCATCTTGGTTACACAGCAGAGGAGGAGGAACCAACATGATGTCAAAATGGCGGCAGAGGACGGCGGACATGTTGACTGTGATGATGGCGGCGTAACAAGAGTGAAAGGTTCATTTGTAAGTGAAGTTTGTGAAGCAGACGGAGGATGTTTCAACGACCATCGTGGTCACATGGTGCAGTCGTCACTTCCTGTCAGCGGCCATGTTTGATCGTCGACAGATCATCAGCTCATTAACACGTTCGTCAGGATGTTTGTTTGATCAGCTCAACCTGAGGAGAAGTGATGTGGACTGTGAGGCCTGATACTGTGGATCCAGAGTCTGAAACAGGACTCAGGTCTGATATAAAGAAGAGACAGGACCAGGACCAGCAGAGTCCTGAACCTCAGACCCTCACAGATTCATACAGACCTGAAGGACTCTGACTTTAGTTCCCAAATCAAAACTAGGACAGACTGAACCTTTAGTTTCTGACCAGCTCTGACTTCCTCCTCCAGCAGGAAGGAGGAAGCAGCACCTGCTCTCACCTGCGTGTTCACCTGCATGTTCCCCTCAGGTTCAGGTGAGTCATCAGAAACCTGAAGAGAAAACGTCTCCTGACGTCACTGCTTCAACTTTAATGCAAATCAGCTTCACTGAGAGCAGAGTGATTTCCATAGAGACACACAGGTTCACTGTGAGGCAGACAGGAGGTCACATGACCTGCACCTGTTCCTACCTTAAAGTGACAGTTTCACTCTTCACCTGTTGTGATTTAAATGAACTGAGAACCAGAGGAAATCCACACAACAACAACTGTTTCTATGACAACAACAAGATGGCGACACAGCACCTCTGGTCTCTGGTCTCCATCCAGACCTGGACCAGACAGACCTGAGGGGGACACACCTGTTCTCCCCTGTTGATTGTCAGATCAGCTGATCTCTCTGTCAACGTCTACAACCTGAGCATCAACATCCGTCTCTTCTTCATGAGTTTATTTCACGTCTGTGACGTCGTGCTGAGCCGCATCGCTCAGTGGGGGGGGGGCAGTCTGTTACTGACTGTTACTGACAGAGGAATCAGGTGTGTTCCTGTTCCTCCTCTTTGTCTGTCAGAGCTGAGCTGTGAAAACATGTTACCTTCACTGTCACAGATTAAAATCTGAACTCAGAGCTCTGAGTCTCTGCTGCTCTTCAACATTTCACCTTCACACAGCTCAGTGTTCACCATCAGGAGATCCAGAGGAACACACCTGTGACCACGTCACATCACTGCACCATCCATCCATCATCCACCATTCATTCATTCATTCATCATCCATCCATCCATAGAGAACCACAGAGATTCAGGCTACAGAGTCTTGTTCTGTCTCCCGTCCTCCACCTGTTTTTCAGTGGAGACCTGGAGACAATAAATAAACAACAACAATAAACAACCAGAGAATCAGCTGCTGTCAGCAGGTGAACCTGCCTCTGACTCAGGTCCAGGTTCTGTTCAACACAGAGAATCAGCTCAGGAACAGACGGGTTTATAACCAATGAGAGCAGAGCTCAGTGTCAGAGACACCTGTCTCAGGTGTATGAAGACACTGATGAAGACGTCCCCATCCATCAAGACCACAACTCAGCTGCTGCACACAACCAGTCCTCCACCTACAAACTACACCCAGACACACCTGTCCCACCTGTAACACCTGAGCCAGGCTGCAGGTCAACAAACACACAGCTGCTCTCCCCCTCCAGATCCACCTCAGACCTCAGAGGAGAACCAGAACCAGAACCAGAACCAGAACCCACAGACACAGTGAACGACTGAGTCACTGAACAGAAAAGTAACTTCATCAGTTTGAGCTCAGAGCAGCTGAACAACAACCTGCAACATTAAAATAAATTTAACTGATCACTCGACTGTTTTCTTTACTCTTCATTCATGTAGCTCAGCAGCCAATCAGAGAGCAGCTGTGAGGTCACCTGACCTCCATCAGCGTCTGTTTATCTGGGACACGAACCGTCCAATGGCTGAGCGGCGTGTCGTCTCAGCAGGAAGTAATGAGGACGCACACACACACACACACACACACACACACTCTGAAAGTTTTTAAACTTGTTTTGATGTGAAATATAAAAGAAGCTTTAACTTCATGTCTCATTAATGTGCATGCTGCCCCCCCTCCCCAGACACACACACACACACACACACACACACACACACACACACACACACACACACACACACACACACACACACACCCCTCCCTGGCTGGAATGTATTTTCAGGGGGGGAGGGGCCCAGCGTCTGTTCATGTTCCCTGAAGTTTAAATCTGAGCATTGTCAGTCAGGGAGGGGCCGATGGAGGGGGAGGGGGAGGTGTGTGTGTGTTTGGGGGGGGTCTAGAGGAGGAGGGTCTCTGTCCTGATGAACCAGGATCAGTCAGAGAAACCAGATCTACCACCTCCACCTGATGCTGCCTTCCAGTTCCTCTCTGAAGTCTGGATTTCTGAGCTCCCAGTCAGAACCTGAACGCCTCCTGAACTCAGAGCAACTTAACCAACCTCGACAGAGGAGGAAGAGGAAGAGGAGGAAGAGGAGGAGGAGGTGGTGAATAACAGAGGACAGGTTGTTTCACATGTGTGAGTGACAGAGCCGTCAGCTCATTGTTTACAGCCTGATGTTTACATGTTGTTGTTTACTGCCTGGTGTTTACAGGCTGTTTCTCTGTCTCGGTCTCTGAGCATCAGACACCTGATACGTCTGCCTCTCAGGTTCCATTCTGAGCTGCACACCTGCACACAGGTGGAGGCTCTGCCCACTGACGTGTCAGCATGATGACATCACCTCAGGTGAACTCTGGGTGTGTCCCACAGGAACAACTGTCGAGGAACTTTGACCCACAAAGATCCACCTGTTACGTCACCTGTTGCTCCGTCCTGCAGCAACACACACACACACACACACCTGTACACACACACACACACACACACACACACACACACACACCTGTACACACACAAACACACACACACACCCCAGACCTGGACTCAAACAACTCCATGACTCAGCTGAGTCTCAGACCAGATGGAGCTGCAGGACCCTGCACCCCGGGATTATTCAGTCTGACAGAGGGTGAGGAGGATTTAAGAGGCCCTACTTAACGATGTGGACTACAGAGTCCAGGAGGAGGACTCCATCAGTTTTACTGACTCAGACAGATTCACTGTAATCTGTATAATCTGAACAACATATGGAGGAACCCCCCCCCCCCTTAATTAAACAAACAGCTGAGAAACAAACAGATGATTATTGATGGTTATTGATCGCTGCTGTAAAGTCTGTGTTAGCTCTGTGTTAATGACGTGAGATCAGATCTGTTCTGACTGGAAACATCACTGAACCAGAACCAGACTGAACCAGAACCAGACTGAACCCGTCACAGAAACCAGTTTCCTCTGGTCACAGTTTGTGTTCATCAGATAAATTCTGCTGGAAGTTAAATCAGTGACCCAGGAGTTATCCTCACTCCACACACACACCACACACACACACACACACAACTCAAACACCTGGATCCAGAGAGACCAGCAGTCGCACTCTGATGATGTCACAGAGAGTCACAGACTCCACAGAGCTGCTACAGTCAAACGTATTGATCGGGCTCAGCTCCTGATCAGCTCTTTATAAAGCCAGGTGACAGACTCAGACACTGACAGGTGAACACTGCAGGTTCATCACTGACACCTGAACACTAAACTCTGCTTCTGTAAACCACACCATGAACTCACCACAGATGTGATTCCCTGTAAATCAGTGATGAACAGTTTCCTCAGCAGCTGCTTCAGTCTGACCACTTTAATTCAAAGCTGAATCTGATGAACCTTCACGTTTATTTCTAACTGGAAATGATTCACAGGAGGAAGGTCTGAATAAAACCTGAGACTGAACTGATTTAAAGGAAACCTGAGGTTTGGTGGAGACCAAGAAGAAATCTGAAGAATCAGTGTGAGGGTCTGACACAGTAAAGATCCACCTCCTATTCCTCTGCTGTCTGTTTATAATACATTATATATCAGCGCTGTGTTATGGAAACCAGCCGGTGATGTAACGCTCCTCCCCCGCGAGCCCTGCTGCACCTGTCCGCTCAGCCCGGAGCCGAACTCCGTTTAAAACTCTGTCAACTTAGAAAAAACCGCCGCTTGTAACGAATCATCTCATCAAACTACTCAACATGAAGCTTCTGTCCAACCTGCGGAATCATTCGGCTCTGATCAGATCCACCGCTCAGCTGCCGGGTCGATAAAAACCCGACCTGTGGTCAGTGTCCACCTGCTGCCGAGCCTGGAGAACAGGTGACTCACCGCGTTAAATCCCGCAGAATTAACACGGAGTTTGGTGCAGGTCAGGGTGGTGTAGTTGGGGAAATGTCGCCGGGCTGTTTGGTTCAGACGCGGTTTTGTTGAACGGAGTTCTGACCGGAGTCAGTCCAGGTGGAGGTCGGTGTTTGTTTCACAGGTAAATCACCCCCGCTCCCCCTCCCTCCCCCACACACTCACCTTTGTGTACAGCTCGTTCACAGACATCTTCAGCTCGCGCTCAACAAACTACAGCGAGATTTTACTTCCCATTAGACTCCATTAGACTCCATTAGAGTCCTTTATCCCGGGTTCCTGCCTCAGTCCAGGTGGACTCTGTCAGTCCGCATGTCCCCGGGTGGAGGGTGGAGGGAGGAGGGGGGGGAAGCAGGTGTCCGGCGGAGTTTCGGTGAGTCTGTTCGGCGGAGCTCGGCGCTCAGGTGTCGGCAGGTGTTCCTCAGATTATTAATCTGAGCTTCTCTTCTTCTGTGGTGTTAAATCCAGCGCGGGAAAAAAACCGAGTCAAAGTAAAAAGAAGAATAAAGAGAGAGAGAGAGAGAGAGAGAGAGAGGCCGATACTTCCTGACACACACACACTCAGCTCTGATTGGTCCTTTCTCTGGATCACAGCCAGGTCTCTACACACACACACACACACACACACACACACACACACACAGATCACCGCCTCTCAACATGAGGGTCGCGACCCCACAAACGGTCCTGAGATAACTCAGAGCGGTCACAGATCATTAGATTTATTTTCTTTTCTTCTGTTTTTATTTTGTTTGTTTATCTCTGTTAATTTCTCTTTTCATTTAATTTCATGGGTGTTTTTCATAATTAACATTTTATTAAATATTCTATTTTGTGTCTGATGAGTTTTTATTTTCAATAATTCTCTGAATCCAGAATCTGAATCTATAAAAAACTTATTTTATAATATTAAATTATATAAAATATAAATATGATATCAGTATAATATATAAATGTTCTAATGTAAAATAATGATTTTACAATATTAAATTATAAACGTTATATTAAAAATATAATTAAAATAAATAAATAAAATAAATATTATAAAATAAAAATGTCAGTCAAACATCTGGAGGAAGCAGATGTTTTTTCACATCACACTGTGTCAGTCTCTGATTGGCTCTAAACCAGCTGTGATGTCATAAATCCTGCAGGTACGTCCAGGTGTCAGAGTGAGACCTGAATCATCCTCCTCCTCCTCCTCCTCCTTCCTCCTCCTCCTCCTCCTCCTCCTCACCTGCAGGAACAGGTGTCTGGCTGCAGGCCTCTGCTCACCTGTATGACATCACTGATCACCTGTGTTTGCATATTTAAACCTTTGACCTGCTGCAGCTCCGAGCGACAGGTGGAGCTGCAGAGTCTGATTAAAAGAGCAGGTCACTGATTTTACAGGTTCACTTCAGTTCACTGATCCAGGTCCTGGTCCTGGTCCAGGTTCTGGTTCTGGTTGTGGTCTTCGTCCAGGTTCTGGTTCTGGTCCTGACTGAGGAAGTTTGATGACTGAGGAAACTGTCTCATCTCAGACGACAGATGTCTGACTCTGTCCAGGTGCATTATGGGAAATGTAGGATCCAGAGTCTGTCTGGTCTGTCTGTGGTTGGACTGTTGCAGGTGGACATGTTGAGTTTTAAGGTGTCAGGGCTCAGACAGGTGAGACCACAGGTGAGAGCCACAGGTGTGGACGCTGCAGGTGGAGTCAGGCGAGCGACACACTGACAAACTAAAACTACAACAAGCCGCACACACAGAAGCATCAACAGGTGAGAGACCCGCCTCCTCTCACCTGAACAAACTGATCTCAGCCAATCAGGAGAGAGACGCTGATCATCAATACATCATCAATACATCCACTGTCAACCCACTGTCCTGACTGTAAAATACTCTGTTACATCTGCTGGATGAATGTAATGGAGTATTAACTGACAGAGAATAGAAACAGTATTTGAGTAAAAGTACTCGGATACTTTCTTCTGCTTCTCATCATCAGATAAAAACACCTGGTGTGTCAGTGTGTCATTAACAGCTGTAATGTAACTAAATACCTGAGTAATCCTCCTCTGCTTCATTCAGAGGGAAACACTGGACTTTTTACTCCATTACTTCTTTAACTTTAACTACAGATCAGGCGGTTTCTGTTTGACACAGTAATATATGATGACTCTAACAGAACACTGTAATGAAGTAACATTGTAATAGAGTACCTGCAGGTTGTTGACCTGTGACTCGCAGCACTGAGGTTTTATCTGAAGGTTGTGTAACAGAGAGATCTGATCATTAACGCTCAGAGTTCAGCTGCTGCCTCACACACGTTAAAGACACCATAAACAGCCTTTACCTGAGAGTAAGGGGTAATAATTACTCGTCATCCTCTCAGAGGGGGGGTGGAGGGGGGGTCGGTGGGTCCTCACATGCAGCTCCGCAGGTTTCTGTGCTGCATTAGATCACCTGGAACCTGGAGCCTGGAGCCTGGAGCCTGGAGCCTGGAACAGAGTGTGGGAAGCAGCTCAGCTCAGTCAGAGCATTAACTATTATTATTACACCAGGTAATGAGTCCACTCCCAGACCACTCCCTCTGCAGGTATGAGGTGTTTACCTGATGGATCTGACTCGACGCCGGTCCACCCAGAACAGGCTTTCTCAGTCTGCAGGAGCAGCTCGCTGACTTTAAATAACCTCCTCCCTGCTCTTATCTGGGACTTCAGTCTCTGCTTCACACCTGTTAAACCCTCACAGGTGTCAGGTAAAAACACGGAGGCTCCTGAACTGATGAACAGACATCACACTGGAACAGGTCAAACCTGAATCTCAGTCCTCATCAGTTTTATTCCATTATTAAATATGTTTCTGTCCTGAAAGTTAAAAAAACACCAGGATTGTTTTGTGTAACTTTGGCCACTAGAGGCCACCACCTCAGTTTAGACGACTTCTCCAGGTGATTTAGAATTTCTCCATAAACAGGGATCAGATGGTGTAACATCACTGTCACGTCTGTCTGCTGCTTCACATCATATAATAATATAATACACTTCCTGTCAGAGGATTCCTACTTTTATTTTCTAATCTTCAGCAGGTTTAAAAACACACAGAGGCTCACCTGCAGGTGAACTGATCATATTCACAATAAACAGAATAAGAATCAGTCAAAGGTTCATGTTTGTTTGTTTATTTGTTAGATGTTTGATCAGTAGTTTGTTGTATGTTTAGTTGGTTAATAAACCAGAGAACAGATGTGGTTTGGACGTCTCTTTACCTGCAGACATTATTTACCCATGGTGCATCAGTGTCTCTCTTTTAATAAAATAACTCCTGAGATCAGATGAGTGAGTGTTGACCTCTGACCTGTGGTTTTCTTCTTCCTCCTCAGACAGACGGACCTGTGACTTCCTGTTCCTGTGTTTCCAGGTGTGACACGTCTCTCTGTGGCTCTGCAACTTTTTCAAGCTTATGTGTGAAATGTGAATCAATGTCTCAGCAGCTCTGGATGTTCTCCTCTGTCTGCTGGGAACACTGGGAGCACTGGGACACCAGCAGCAGCAGCTGACAGCAGCTCCGTCCTACAGACAGTGTTTCCTGTGGGGGGGGGGGGTGATCAGCTGACTGTGACTCACCTGTTGTTACCTGGGGCTCAGACTGACTCTGGGATTTCTCCATCGTTGTTTCACAACAACACTTTACACAACCTGAACCTCCCTCTGCCTCAGTCAACACTGCGTTACCCAACAGGCAGCGGGGCGCTGTGTGATGTCACAGAGGGGGCGGGGTCGGAGAGGACAGGAGCACAGACAGAGGTCAGAGGTCAGACAACAGACTTTATTCCTGTTCAGGCTTCAGACGGGGTCTGGGGGCAGACCTGGACCCCTCTGCTCTCCTGAAGGGATGGGAGGAGGAGGCGCTGTGGGACGCCGGTCTGGACAGGATCTGGTTTTTCTTCTGGTCGTAGAGCTGCTGCAGGATCAGACCCTGCTGCTGCTCCCTCTGAGCCTGAGCCTGAGCCTCAGACCGGACCCGCTCCTGCTGCTCCATCTGGGCCCGGAGGTCAGCCCGGTACGCCTCGCTGGTCTGCCTCTGACTGTCAGGACCAGAACACAGAGAGAGACTGGGTCAGTCAGGTACAGGGAGGACCAGGACACAGAGAGAGACCGGGTCAGGAACAGGGTTCTGGTTCTGGATGCTGGGGGACGTACCGTCTCCTCTCCTCCTCCTCCTCCACCTTCATCTCCTCCATCGCTCTGCTCAGCTCCTCCCTCTCTCTGCAGAGCTCGGCCCACTGCTGCAGGTTCAGGTCCACTACACACACACACACACACACACACACACACATACACACACACACACACACACACACACACACACACACACACACACACACACACACACACACATTATTGTTGCAGCGACAGTCCCTGTGACAGTCTGGTTTTGAGTCTGGTTCTGGTTCTGGTTCTTACATTTCCGTTGGATCTGCAGGCGCCAAGCCTCCAGGACCTCGTCCATCAGCCGGGTCCTGGCCTCCCGCTGCAGGCGGCTCTGCTCCTCCCTCTTGGTCCAGGTCTCCTTCAGCTTCTCCTCGATCAGCCGCTCCGTCTCCTTCTCCTCCCTCCTCTGCTTCTGCAGCTCCTCAGACAGATACTGTCGGTACCTCCTCTGCTCCTCACGCAGCTCCGTCTGAGAGACACAAACTTTCTGATCCAGACCAACACCACAACACAACGAGGCTGTAAAGGTGGACTGGTGAGTAGATGGGTTTTCATGTTAACGTCCCCGACAACCTCTGTAGTCTCATTTAGACACTCGTTAGCAACCGCCTTTTTTAAGACACGTAAAAGCTTCAAACATCAGGAGTGGGGGATTTACTGACCCATTTTATGTCGGAGAATAAAACCTGAAAATGTCTTGAGCTTGTGTTAAAACCACAGACCTTATTTCAGACATTTAACCAGAAACACACTGACAACAGGAAGTGCTAACATGCTAACATGCTAACTGACTTCCTGGTTTCAGGATCAGCTCTGTATGAACTGCAGTGTGCAGTGATTACAGCTCTCTGAGCCCACCTGCTGGCCAGCTGTAGTAACTACATGGGCTGAGGTGTTGCTCCTCAGGTGTGTTTACCTTCCTCTGAGCAGCTTCCTGTTTCTCGTCTGTTTCCTGTCGGAGCAGCTGCTGCAGGATGCTCATGTCCAGCTGCAGCTCGTCCTGCTGCTCTCGGGCCAGACGCTTCATTTTCAGCCTGAAGCCCTGGTCCAGTTGCCGCCGCCTGGTCTGCTGGTCCCGCAGCTTCTGGTGCTGCTCCCGCTGCTGCTGCAGGAGCTGCATCTCCTGCTGCTGCAGCTGCAGTGAGGGAACGACAGAGGAAACTATCACAACCTTTATCACAGCACGATGTTAACACCTGATCTCTGAAGACATTTTACATCTGAGAGGTTTCAACTCAGGTGGAATGTTCTTTCTTGGATCACATGACAGATCATGAGCTGATTGGACAGAGGTCTGACACTAAAGCTTTAATTCCTGTGTCTGATTGTTCTAATCATTTATCACTTTCATTCTCTGTCTGAATGTAGAAGAAAGTTTGCGGAGCTGTAAACCAGCTGTGTCTGACTGTCTGATGTCAAGACCGATGGAAATCCTGTTTCCTGGTCCAACTTCTCTGAGTCTCTCCTGTTTCTAAGATGCTGCAGATCTGAGTTTTTAAAAACGGTTCAGATTCATTCTGCTGCTTCACTGCCACGAGGAAGAGAAGAGGAAACAGCTGCAGCTGATCAGTTACAGAAAAATAGTTTGACACCAGCTGGTGCTAACGTTAGCTTCATGTTTCAGCTGTCAGTCCTTTTCTGTGCTCCTAAAAAATAGTGAAATATCTAGTTAAGGTCGTCTGTTTTCACCTCACCAGCTTTATTCACCTCAGCTGAGCAGCAGAGAAAAGAACTGAAACATGAAGCTGTGGCTCAGAGCAGGAAACAGCCTGTAAAACCCAGAGCTGATCAGGGGGACCTGCTAACGTTAGCTAGGTTAGCTAAGGTCAGCTGTAACTGATCAGCTGCAGTCACTTCCTCTTCTCTCCCTCGTCACAGTGAAGCAGCAGAAAGACTCAGAGACTCAGAGACTCAAAGACTCAGAGAGGTTGGAGCAGGAAACAGTAATGTGACGTCAGACTGCAGAGGAGGAGTTCAGAGGAGAAACAGACCCTGAGTCGAGCCTCCTCCTCCCTCAGCTCCTTCTCCTTCTGTCTCTGCTGCTCTGCCGCCTCCATCTGAGTCTTCAGGACGTCCAGCTGCTCCATGTTCCTCTGCTGCTGCGTCTGCACTCTCCTCCTCTCCCTCTCCTCTTTGGCTCGACGATCGGCCTCCCACAGCTCCTCAAACAGCTTCTCCTCCTCCTGCCGCCGCTGCCGCTCCTCCTGTTCACTCCTCACCTGAGCCTCTCGCTCCGCACACACCTGCTGCTCCCTGCGTCTGGTCTGGATGGTCCGCAGCTCGTCACACTGCTCCCTGAAACACAGCACACACTCTGAACGTCTGATACCTACAGCAGGTGTGTGATGATGACGTCTGCGTTAAATCTGCGTTGTTTGGTTAATCAGTGATTGTTCAGTTCACACTTTGAGGTGACGTCTCCATGTTTCTTTACTGTGATTATCAGACCTGATGCAGGTGAATCTGGGGCCTGATCAATAGTTCAGGCTCATTGATCAGTTGAGTTAAACAGGAGGAGCTGAAAGCAGCTGATCTTCACCTGAACAGCTGATCCAGTTTGTCTGAGACCAGCTGCTGTCTCTCACTCTCTCTTCTCTCTCTCAGGACTTTGGCTTTTTCTCTCATCTTGGCTTGTCTCTCCACTGTCGTCTCCTTCTTCTCCTCCACCTCCTGCAGGAGCTGCTGCTCCTCTGCCTCCAACAGCTCACGAAGCCTGAGATGGACATAAGAAACGTGTATGAGTGTATCTCTGATAGAAAAGCTGAGATAAAAGTCTCTCTGCAGACGAACCTGTGTCTCCTCTCCTCGATGTCGGACTCGTGTCGTTTCATCGCAGCTCTGATCTCTCTCTGGACCGTTCCTCTCAGGAAGTGACGGTCCGAACTCTTCAGCCACGAGTTCTTCACGTCGCAGGTCTGCTGGTACCTGGTGAACTCCAGGACCTGGTCCCGGGCGGCGTCCTGTCTCTGCCTCTCCAGGATCAGGTGGTCTGCGGGCCGTGACGACGGGAGCTTCGCTCTCTGATTCAACACAGACACAAAGACACGATGACGGTTTAGTCTGGATGTTTGTTTGTTTATTTTCTGCTGCTTTCTTCTTCTTCTCTATAATTCACAGGCAAATACTGAACTTTTTACTCCACTACATTTATTTGATTCTAGCTCGTCTGCAGGTTAAGATCAATAATACTAAATATAATCAACAGATAATTGAAGATGTATTATTATGGGTAAACATTGATCACTGAGGGCCCAGCTCATTAAAATCAGCTCCATCTGCAGCAGTGATGAACACATGAATAAACCAATAATTATAATCCAATAACAGGATATTTTATTCTGAAATGGAGTCCATTACTTCCGGTAAAATTATTTTTTAACTTTAAAGTTTTTAGTAAAGTACTTTTACTTGTTATTTTTCCGCTGTAGTAAACTAATACTCTGAATTTAATAAAAAGTGAGGTATGTGGTTCATCGCTGAGTCTTACAGGTGCCGGTGTCTGTGAGGAGGGTTAGCGGGGCTCGGGGACACTCACCACGGCCACGGAGTGAGGCGTCGGTCCGGTGAACTCCCGGCACCTGGTTCTTCTCTGGCTGAGCAGCATCTTCCGGTGGAAAAGATCCGAAACTTCTAATTAAATCTGCTTTCTGACGGTTACGGTGAACTCACCGGAGCCGGTTAAAACATCACAAACAGGACCGGTGCTCTGTTGCCACGGTAACCATAAACACGGGGGCGTCACGGTGAGAACAGCGCCCTCTGCTGCTGGAGGAGCCGCGGGTCCCACAACCGTCACTACACCGGTTAGTCCTACAACAACTACCCGGAAACAGAGCCACCGGGCCGGCCCCAGCCGCAGCGGCGGGGCTGGACGTAGCAGCTATCACACAGGTTCATGTTTCCACCTCCACTTTGAATTATTTACTCTTCGTTTCAGAGAAGTCAGGCTCAGTCCGTTTCCTCAACATGGCGGACGGATTTAAATACTGCAATACCCATGAGGCTCCGCTGCTGTTGCTGTGGAGATGAAGACAGTCAGAGGCGGGAAGCAAAGTTCAGGCGAACTCGAAATGTTGTTTAATTACTGAGTAAAACGTCGCAGTCGATATTAAACTAATTCACAAACCGCCCACAGTTTTTACTGGTTTTTACACAGCTTCATCTTTAGCTGCTACTCTGTTAGCGGAGCACGCGACAGAATTAAAGCCTGTGATTGGATGTTTATCAGTGAAATGCAGTATGGGAGTTGTAGTTGACTTCTCTCCTTCAGTGTTATGTTCACGGACGTCTTTGTAGCTCTGACTTTTCACGAAGAACCAGATATTTTCTTTATATAAAGTCTATAGTTGTTCACCTCTTGTATGTTACATAGATAAAGTTTAACATTATCATGAGTTTCTTGTTTATCAGCTGCTGCCACCTGCTGGACTGAACGAGACCTTACAGCTGCTTTATTTCCCGTCAGATGTTTATTCCAGAGAACAAAAACCTTCACCAGAGTCTAAATCTGAAATATTTCATCTGCAGAGACCTGAACCTCATCAGGTTTGAACCCTTTCATCCTAACCCCCCCACCACCACCCCATGCCTTATCAACTGGGCATCTGCTCTGTTCACATCAGCGATACAGGTCCAAGGTTTGTCTTTACCTACACACCGCTTTGAATGATCATTACCAGGATTCAAGTCACCAAGCTCTGTAATGTGTATATTTCCTTTAATGTGAACATGTGAGGCAGAGAGATCTGCACTGTGCCAGGTGTGGACATACACATCAGTATTTACTTCCTTGGCAATAGCAACGTAAAGTTCCCCAATGTAAGGATCTCCAACATACTTATCTGAAAGAACAACAGTAGAAAAGGAGCCGTGTTAGTGAGACTGTTTAATCCTGATGTCTTTTCACATTAGTGAAAAGTCTTAGTCTCAACATATAACCTGTGGAAAAAGCTCTATTCTGGGACAAACTTATCAAACGCTTAAAGTGACTTTAATCAGATTTGATAAGTGATTGTGAACCTGTAGTTTTTATGGTGATCAGTGAAAGTTAAATGGTGCTCATATATCACTGTTGTAGTCATGTCGACCACTCAAAATGCTTTAAACTACAGCTGACAATTACACATTTACACACAATCATACAGCTTGTTCTATATATGAACACACACAACCATTCACACACCCATCAGGGGAAATCTGGGCTTCAGTATCTTGTCCAATAGGACGTTCTGGCACACACATTAGTGGGGGACCTGCTCTGCCTCCTGGGCCGTGAAGTTAGGATTCTGTCCATTCATGTAGAGAGGAGCCTGTTCAGCCTGAAATAACTGACCTGATGTTACCAAGATGGCTGCCATGTGGCCGCACTTCCACTTAGATTGCATAGATATTTTTCAGTTGTCAGTTTAGATCCTGTTTCAGTGTTTAGCTGCAGGTGAGGAGCAGAGACATTTACATTTTCACACTGTGAAAATGTAGCTGGACTTTCTGGTGATGGTGGCAGAGACGAGGACACTGGACAAACTGCTGGATATTATGGACAATGCCAGCCACCCTCTGCACACCGTCATCAGCAACCAGAGGAGCCTGTTCAACAGACTGAAGAACTCCTTTGTCCATCATGCCATCACACTCTACAACTCCTCACTTGGGGGGAGGAGGAGATAGGGTACAGAGGACAGAAGGGAGTGGGACCACTTAATGTGCAATAACCCACCCAGACACTCAATAACCTCTTCCACCGCCAGCCACATACAGTTCAGTATATTTATATTTATTTATCTTAATGCCATATACAGTCCAGTATACTCAGCATATTTATCTTAATTCACTCTTATCCTGTTCTATTTATATTCTGTGTCATTTGCAAACTGTTGTTGCACTGTCCTGTGTGCTGCTTCTGTCTCTATAAGCTGCTGGAAACTTAATTTCCCTGAGGGAGTCATCCCAAAGGATCAATAAAGTCTGTCTAAGTCTAGGTCTAAGTCTACATCTGTTTTAAAGTTTACTGCATATTTCAGTCTCAATCTCAAACATCCACCTGATGATTACAGATGTGATATCATGCTATGATGATGAAACACAACAGATTCTCTTAATAAAATGTTACAAAGCAAAAGAGCTCTGGACTTTTTGACCCTTTTCCCTGGTGTGTTTAGTGTCTTGGTGTTTTTTTTTCCAGGTCTTCTCTTGCTCTACCACATTTCACCCCTCAACCTAACTGTCTCCTCATTCCCCAACAAATCTTTAACCCTCATTAAAAACCCTTAACCTGTTAAGTGTGTGTTCCATGTCTGCTTGTGAACAAGTTCCTCTTTTTGCTGTGGATTCCTCCAGATGTTGGAAACTTTCCTCAGAGTTTCTGCTCCAGGTTGACATGACTGCTTCACATCATTTCTGCTGATCTGTCAGCTGCACATTCAAGCTGCCAATCACCTGTTCTACCACATCCTACCACACAGATAGACTTTGACATTCAGACCATGATTGATTGGGATTAAGGTCCTAACGTGAGTCAAGAAAACATTCCCCACACTGTTGCACCACCAACAGCAGCCTGGACTGTTGACAGGCAGGACTGTTGGAACCTGACATGGTCTGTTGTAGTCCATCCACCTCACGGTTAGAGGTGTTCAGTCTGACCACAGTTGTGAGGAGTGGTTATCTGAGTTACTGTAGCTCCAACCAGTCTGACCATGACCTCTGACCTCTCTCATTAACAAGGCATCTCCAGTGAAGCGGTGAGTGTATAAAACCTGATAAATTAGATGAGATGATAAGATGAAGGACTGCTCTAAATAAAGTCCTGACACCGACACTGAGGTAAATAAAGGTCAGATTCATCAGGTACTGGTGCTACAGGCTCTTCAATGTGATGGTTGTGTTAATATAGAAACATTCCTCATGTTGAGAGTTTCACATCATCTCTGACTGAAACTGTCAGAAGTCATGAATGTAGACACAGATCAGAAATATGCAGTAAAGTTTAAAACAGAATACGTTGTGTTCAGATTGTTCAGATGAACTGTGTTAAACTGATCTGGAAATGAAATGTTGACACATTACACACATGAACTTTGGGCCTGGATGAGTTTTGTGGTTGATCCTGTCAGAGGTCATCAGAGTTCACTGTGTCTGAGGACAGACATCATTTTTATTCTGATACAACCTGATTTAAATAAAGAGCAGGAGGAGTACTCACAGGTCTCTATCTAAACTGAAATGTGCTGCAGGTTCAGTTCTCTATGTAAAACTCAGATAAAAGATGGAAAACAGAAGAGATGATAACGTTAAACGTTATTGGAGCCTTTGTTTGATGAAATAATGAAGACTGTGTTTGAAAGACTGAAAGAGGAGAGATGATCACTGAACTCTACAGACTCCATTACAAGGACACAAAGAACAGGATCTGACTCTCAAACACTGTCTGAAACAGGATCTGAACTGTCAGCTGTCCTAACTTCACTTTCACTGATCACCATAAAAACTGCAGCCACACAGTCACCAGTCAGATCTGATAAAACCCTCTTCAAGAGTTTGAGGAGTTTGGTTTAAAACACTTTTTTTTTTTTTGAACATGGCAATGATCATTCAAAGTTGTGTAAAACTGAAGATCAGAATAAACCTTGGACCTGGAAAGAGCAAGAACCCTGTTTGAGAGACATGGGGGCATGAAAACTTGAAGGAACAGACCGAAGGCGAAACATGACAGGAACCCTCATCCTGTTCACATCCACATCTCAATCAAATCAGCTGCTCCTCCTCCACATTCAAATCAGCTCTCAGCTGCTGCCTGCTGAGGGAGAGACGACTTTGTCTCTCTGTGAACTGATAACATTCATTCTCATGGATGCTGAGTGGGTGATCTGGACTGAGGCTGACGGAGGTGGAGGTATAAAGCCAGGTGAGCTCAGGTGGAGCAGCAGGGAGCTGCGGACGAAGACGAAGACGAAGCATCACTCCTGACCTGCTCTGAAGCTGAAAACAGGTGATGTTTTATTTCTTTTGGACTAATCAGGGTTGTTCGGAGAGTTTTTTCTCCATGATCCTCAAACAGCAGCCACAGTTCATTCAGAGAACTCAGGTTTGAAATGTTCATCACAGCAGCAGAACACTGAGATACTGGGGAGGGAAGAGGGAATATCTTAAACCTGCAGCTGGATGCTCAGGTGGTGGTGGTGGAGCAACAAGCAAGGCAGCAGTGATACTGACAGGTGAAGGGGGTGATGGGAAGTTTTTGTCACCAAATGTAGAGGGTGGATGTCTGATGGGTGGCTGTGGTCAGGTTGAGTGTAGAAGCTGACAAGCATCGCTCTGTTTTGGTTCACGATCAGAGAAAGATCTCAGTTACAGTTAAAACCTGCTGCTGATACAAACAAGATTCTCTTTTCAGTCATGAGATAAATGTTCATTCTGCTCTTCACTGATTCTTTTTTGCACAGTAATTAAAAATGAAAGAAGAGATAAATGTCCATAAGTCCAGTTTGAGTTTAAAGGTTTATTCAACACTAACAGTCTTATGGATCATTATCACAGAGACGGTCATTTTATCATGTGTTGCAGTGATGATGAGGTGACCTTACAGTCAGGAATATATTATTGGTTTGATTTTCTGTTGTCACTGATCTTCAGTTTCAGCTTCATGTGAGTCAGAAACAGAGTCTAAATGAGAACTCAGAGGAGTTCAGTAGAGGAGGAGAACAGCTGCTCTGTGACAGATTAAAGAACTAAATGTAGGACTTGTGTGTTTAGTCTTCAGTCTTGTAGCTGCAGCGAGCCTTTACCTGTGTTTAATGGACTGAATGAACATGAGGCTGATCAGATATCAACAAGGTGAATACAGACCACAGACACTCAGCAACAAACAACATGAGGTTTATATTCAGAATAATGATCTTTATGAGATCAGTGGATTGTTACAGATGATGCTGAGGCTGATGTTGTTTCAGGGACCATGTGGAGGTTTGTCCTGGCTGTCAGTCTGCTCTGCTGCAGCTCTGACGCCTCAGTCACCTGCAAAGATGAGAACGAGGGACAAGTGGACTGGTGAGACAACACTGACCTTCTACCAGGCACTGATGCAACAATCAAACACACACCTCCCTCATTCAGTCACAGTAACATACATTGAAAGGTCAGAGAAGAAGAAGAAGTGATGGTTGGAGGAAACATCAGCTGCTGCATGAATGAATTCAGAATAAGCAGGTTACTGCAGAGCACGTCAACATGTTGTAACCTGGTTTCTGATCTGCAGGATGAACAGATGACTGAATGAGGAGAGAATGGTTTCACAGTTTTCTTCAACTTATTAACGTCTGAGTTTCATACAGTCATAAAGTCTCGGTGTTCTCTTCCTTCAGGTTCATCTTATACAAGGCGCCCAAACAGAAAGACAAGCGCACAGGTCTGGAGTATATCTACATTGGTCCAGATGCACATGGGAAGGTCACTAAACGTACTGGTACTGACATCAAAGATGTCCTGGGAAACACCTTGGAGCCCATCTTGAAATCAGTCAGAAAAATGGTGAGGATCATTTCAGAGCTGCAGTCCTCTGTTTCCCTTTGTGTGAGATATGATGGTCTGGTACTGCTGCAGTCTCTGAGAGTAAAATATAAAATCAGCTCCATGTTCGAGCCTCTTTTTCTTGCTGTAGGTCATTGAGCTCTGTGTACAGCAGCTGTCAGCCACACCTCAGTGTCTTTCATTTAAAAGACCTGGTCCTGAAAGACAGTGCTGCAGGTGAAGCGCAGAGGAACAGGAGGAATACCAGCACTGACAGTTACACATTTAAAATGATATCAGATTTCAGTACTGGTTGACTTGGTAAGTGGTTGGTCAGTGTCTCAGGTTTTTGTTTGCAATTGTAAAGAGAAAACTAAATGTGCAGACTGCTTTTGCATTTGCATGTTATGATGTTAGCTGAATGGGCAGTATGGTGGTCAGAGTTTAGCACTATGGCCTCACACTGAGAAGGTTCTGGGTTGGATCCTGTCAGCTGAGGACTTTCTGGGTGGAGTTCTGTGTCCTCCCTGGTTTTTCTCCAGGTGCTCTGGTTTCCACTGGGTTTTAAACTGAGTTAATGCCAGTGTCTATCTGTGTGTCAGTCCTGTGATTGGCTGAAGACCTGTCTGGGTCCAGGTCTCTAGAGGCCCAGTGTCAGATCTCTCTGAGTGTCTGTGACAGTTAATAGATGAACTGATGTTAATGTAGTCTCACTGCTCTCTGTGGGATTTCATTAGAAGTCTGCTGTCAGACCTGATGGATCTCCTAGACATTTACACTGAATCTTCTCCCCTCTGCATCATTTACAGCCAGAAGACTTTGGGTTCATCAGCTACAGTGACCAGCCTCCTGGGTGTAGTGCTGACAACCAAAAGTTTGGCCACAGTAAAGGTGAGCAGAGACGGTATGTCTCTGACAGAGAACATGTCTCTGAGTCCTGTCAGTCGGATGTCGTCCTTCTGAAGCCAACAGTCTAAAACACATATGTCATGGTACAGTAAAGTCAAATGTAGAAACTCACTCGTTATAATCATCAACCTTTTACTGAGATACGATGAATGGAGGATGTGTGACGTCAGTCAGTGTCAGTCAGTCGATCTGTGAGAGCATCGCTGTTGGTTTCTGTTTTACAGCAGTCTGCCGGTTTCTCCTCAGACAGGAAACTTCAGCCTGCAGGTCTCTTCTAAAATCTACTATTAGTGTCTTCAGGTCCACTGGACCTCAGTCTGTGGCCTGTTCTCGTGGTTCAGGTTCTCACCCTCAGAATGCTCTTTAACCTTTATTTAACCAAAGTCTCTTTAGATTTATGACCTGGCCAAACAAAGTGCAGTGGCTAACACAGTGCTGATACAGGTGAAGCTGCTTCAGATGACCTGTTCTCTGTTCCTGTTCCACAGGAGTTGTGATGGTGGATAAAACTACAGCAGTCTGGCTCTTACACAGCACACCACAGTTCCCTTTCAGAAGAGATCAAAATAAATTCTGGCCTCCAAGTGGAGCAAAAAATGCTCAGACATTTATCTGTGTGAAGTTTCCCAGTGAGCCAGCAACATCGAACATATAGGTAATGTGCTCAGGTTTGTTTTTACCATTTATGTGGCCTCAGTGTTTGAACTGAATGTTAAACGTCTTCTTGTTTTCAGGTAAACACCTGCAGTCCATCAGAGCTTTCCCATTTGACCATTATATTCCAGACGGCTTTTATAAAGAGCTTAAAGAGCTTAAAGATGTTGTGAACTGGAACAAACTAGATCCACCTGGTGTACTCCAGCCGCTGATAAAAAAAGGAGACGTGGAGTTTTACAGCATTGCTAAAAAACAGGCAGTAAAAGAAAAAGGTGAGATTTATGCATCTCTCAGTTAAAGAACACACATTTATCAGCACAGCAGTAAATCCATCAAATCACCTGCCACAGGTGTGGTTTCCACCTCATAATTAACAGGCTCCGGTTTTCTTCCACAGTCCAAAGGAAAGGTATTTAAGGTCAGATGACCTGTTACTGTGTGAAAATGTAAATGTCTCTGCTCCTCACCTGCAGATAAACACTGAAAAAGGATCTGAACTGTCAGCTGAAAAATATCTATGCAAACTAAGATAACATCAGGTCAGTTATTTCAGGCTGATCAGGCTCCTCTCTACATGAATGGACAGAGTCCTAACTTCACTTTCACTGATCACCATAAAAACTGCAGCCACACAGTCACCAGTCAGATCTTATAAAAACCTCTTCAAGAGTTTGGTGGGTTTGGTTTAAAACCTTTTTTTCCACAGGTTATATGTTGACACATGTTGCATCAGGGAAACGGTTGGTTTCATATGTTTTATCAGATGATTGGTTGTTTCAAGGAAGGGGCGGGACATGTGTCATCCAACAACCATCTTTGGTGTTATCAAAAGGTTTTCAAGATTCTTCTCCTGACTTCATGGTGAACATGAGCTGCTGCTGACTGCTGAGGTGGAGATATAACAACTGCAGTCAAGTTGAACACATTCTAGACACTTCCTGTAGTGTGACTGAGCTCAGGACAATAGAGGATCTTGCATAAAATTAAGACTTTCCCCCTCAGTATGTCAAACTGTTAACCAAAGATATGTTGTTCTAAACATTTAAGGCCAGAAATGTTTGAAGAAAAAAAAATGAATTATGAAAACATCCAGGGTGATGTGTTCAGGTGGAAAAGTTACACATAGAGAGAAACTTGTAAAATTCCCCACTATCGGGACTAATAAAGGATTATCTTATCTAATCTTAAACAATTTTGGGGAGATAACATTTTTAATTCATGTCCGTTTTATTCAGACCCACAGACTGAGGATAAAAAACATGAACCACCACATCACCAGGAGAGTGAAATATGAAGGATGAAAAATCTGACCTATAAGGTCTTTA
The DNA here is from genome assembly GCF_001640805.2 of Lates calcarifer. Lineage (NCBI taxonomy): Eukaryota > Metazoa > Chordata > Actinopteri > Centropomidae > Lates > Lates calcarifer. Next base: position 57,840 of record NW_026117669.1, read on the forward strand.
CTTCTACAATAACAAACTGAACTAAACTGATGAACAGCTTCTATGAGGAGAAACTGAACAGACCTAATCGCTGCTGTTCACCATCAGGCTAGCTGGCTGACTTTGCTGTTCCAGTTCAGTTGAATGTGTGCAGAAACATGGATAACTTCAGAAAGAGAGATATAGCATAGTGCAGTAAGGGTGTACCAAAAAAGAAAACAGCTTTGGCTGGCTGAAGTTGTGAAAGATCACAGTTATTTAACATCAAGCTGCAGATGATGATGAGGACGATCGTGAAGAGGCAGAAAAGTCAAAGAGTGAGCAGGGAGTAGATGCTTGTCATGCTTTGTGCTGTGAACAAGCTAAATGAACTAACTAAACAAAATGTTTTTGTTAACTTTGGGGTAAATTTCTCTAAAGTCATCAACTCTTCAACTATAACTTAAATGGGTAAACTAAAGATCTGAATTTGATAATATTCTATTACCTATCAATTATTTTTCCCCTTATAGCTATTAAGGTACATAATATTTGATAGAAAACAGCAATAAAAGTTATTTGTTAAATACTTATTCTACAGGTAAACCTGGCTCTGGACAGGACAGTGACAAGATGGAAGTGGAGGAATCAGGTCAGATGATTTCATTCAAGTTATTTATTGTTGCATTTCGTTAAAATGAATAAAATTAAAGCAAATAGTAGCCTACGTTGCACCAATACACCATCTATTTATTTGTCTTTGTCATGGTTGGACCACTCATCATGAATTTCATTTGTACAAGATTTGATGCTCATGTCAGGCAGTCCAAATAATGTCTGTTTTATACATTTTTAACCAACAGATGAACCCATGGTTGACTGTTCTAAGGATGGGAGCCCTATGGAGATAGGTACGTGTGACCACCAACAAGTGCCTCTAAACAAGTAACAGAAGGAGTTTAAAAGAAATTGAATTGTGTTTCTTTTTTCTTTTTCTTTTTTTGCTGTTATATGGTTTTACTGATCTAATACAATGGTGAAGTGTAACTACATACATTTACTCAAATACTGTAGTTAACTACAAATTCTATATACTTTAATTGAGTTACAGAATATGATGCGTACCATACCACCGCTTGACAGAAAATTCTCGAGCTGCTTTTTGTTGCTAGTCTGTCCTTCTTGCAACACTTTTACTGTGAAAAGGCATCAGGATTCAGTAAATCTGGGTAACATGACTCCTTTACTACTGTTGTTCTTTTAGATGAAGATCCTGCTGGTGGAGATCTTTATGTTGGAGATCTTTATGTTTCTATTGCAAAAGAAGTAAAGAGTCATGTGAATGTCCAGACCTGGCACAGTGATACAGAAGGTGACATTTCCTATTGCAAAGGACCTGAAAATGTATACAATATTAAATCTGTACAGATTAAAGACCTGGGTGAGTGGAGCCCTGGTAATGATCATTCAAAGTGGTGTGTAGATGAAAATAAACTTTGGACCTGTATCGCTGATGTGAACAGAGCAAAAACACAGTTTTTGAGGTATGGGGGGGCACTGTGCATCAAGGACAAAAACATAGCAGAAATATTCATGTCATTTAAGAAAGAGACAGAGTCTTGTAAAGATGCAGAAGAACGTAAGAAAAAAAAAGAAGCAAAAAGTTAAAAAAAAACTCCCACCTCTCTAAAATCTTTATAACTTCATCAACACTTGGGATGAAGTTTCCACACAGCTCGTAATGATTAGACAGAGCCAATCAGAGAGCAGGACTTTTCCTGGTTGTAATCTGATGAATGTTGATGCGAAATGAAATGTTTGTGTTGGAGAAATGAAATAAAATCTGACAGAAACAGCTCGTTGTCCTCTCGTCATGATGATTTTCTCTCTCATTCAGCCTCATCCTAATAATCTCTGTACACTCTCTGAGTCATAGACCTGAGATCAGGTGATCACCACATCTGACTTCATCAAGTGGAAACTATGGAAATTCAACTAAATACTCCCAATGTTTCACTCATCAAAACCATCACTGATCTGTTTTTTACACATCAAGACAGAAATTAAATGTTATTTAACTAAAGATTCATTGTCTTAAACACTTCAGAGCCAGAACTGGACCTCCGATTTTAACACTGTAGTTTTTACTATTCTCCACCAGATGGCGCCATTTTCTCCTGTTTAACTGACACTTCTCAATCAAACAACAACAAAGCAGCTGATCATGTAGGACCACCAGCCACAAGTTTGATCAAATGTTCCACAGAGAGCAGAGAAGCACAGTCTGAGCTTCTAACACAAAGCACCAACACACCTGAACCTGATTACTTCCCAGGTGCAGCTCTGTCTCAGTCACCTTAGAGCCAGGCAGCTCCACCTGCTGGTCGGAGGTATAAAATACAAACACACACCTGAAAATGGCTCCTGCTTCACACTGAACATCACATCAGAGAAAAAACTCTCAGCTTCATTTCTGACCTTTTCCAGACCAAAGGATGATGAATGAATAATGTGGAGAACAATCAGCAGATGAAGCTGCAGCTCTGTTCTGCTTTAAAGTCCATCATGTGTCAACTTTACTACAAAGTCTCTGGATCAAAGTCTTTGGACTGGATCAGCTGTTAGAACCAGAACCAACGTTTGGAATAGAACAACACAGTTTAATCAGCAACAATGTTCCACTGATGCTGTTTTTATCACCTTTAACATGACTATCACCACTTCTGGGACAAAGTTCAGCCTAAAGACTAACTGGGGACTAAAGTCGTGTCCTCAGTTGGAAGAAGCTGATTTTTGGGTCAGTGGTTAAGGTTAGGGTTAGAACAGGAGTCTATGTAATGTCCCCAGAAGTGACATATGATAATGTGTGTGTGTTGTCATTGGTGTAAAATCACCAGTGTTTACTGCCTCTAGTGGTCAGAGTCAGGAACTGCAGCTACATACAGAGTGTTAATGTTGTTATCCAGTTTTTCATCTTCTGAACATTTTTATGTCGCTAACTTCTTCATCATTTCAGCTACAGAAACCAGTCGACTGTCAAAACATTCAGGTTTTCATGCAAACAAATGGCACAATACTCCTATATACTTTCAGCCAGAGACTTCATTTCAGCATTGAACAGGTCCCAAGACTTCAAGACTTTCAGCTGTTAAACTCACTACTGTGCTGTTGAAACAGAGACTCATGCTGCCTTCACTTGCAGTTTGTTGTGGTGGTATTTTCAGTTTCAGTGGTTTAATAAAGTGGATACAGCTCTGTAGCTACGTGACTGAGGACAAAGATGTCGAGAGAGAAAAGTGAGGATCATTATGACGAGAGGACAACAAGGTGTTTCTGCCTGATTTTATTTCATTTCTCCAACACAGACATTTCACTTCCACATCAACATTCATGATGGAGTGATGACATCAGACCATTTAAACACCTGTACATGAACAGGTTCTCCAGCAGTGCTGCAGACACAATTTACCAACATTTAAACTGATGAATTCAAACACAGAAGAAGCCAAACAGAGGAGAAGCAGGATTCAGAGAGGAACTTCTTTAGTCCTTCACTGACGAGTCAGGACACTGATTATTAGATAGACTGAGGGATACTTGACTTCTTTTCCTTCTTTCCTTCTTTTCCCCCCACCCCCCAGGTCTGTTCCTTCATGTGTTCCTGCATTTCAACAAAGCTCTGCACGCATCACAAAAAGGCTGAATGTATCTGTTATGTCTTTGTCCATAATGCACAGTGCCCCCCCCACGCCTCTTAAACTGGGAATCTGCTCTGTTCACATCAGCGATACAGGTCCAAGGTCTGTTTTGATCTGTAGCTACACACCACTTTGAATGATCTTTTGTGCGTTCCCACTCACCCAAACCAGTTACATGTATAGACTCAATATTTTGCACTTTTTTCCTTGTGGAGGACAGAAGGATTTAGCAGGTGTACCACTCCGTTCTAACCAGGTCTGAACATACAAATCACTGTTTACCTCTGGTAGTGAAGCAATAGAGACGTAAAGATCTCCAACTGTAAGAAGAAGAACAGGAGATATGTTAGACAGAGAGTATTTAAAGCTCAGGTCACAGAGGCTTCTCTGAGAGCTTCTTCCAAACGTCAGAGGATAAATGTGGACATGTTGGCTTCATACTCTTGATCCTCTTTGGCCTAAATGAAGACCTGAATCTGCTGTGTTTCCTCAGAGTGGTTGAACCTGTGATTGTAGCTACCTTTAGCTGTGTGACTGACAGTTTTCCTTCTGTCAAATAGAATGAACTCTCCTCAGTTCTTACACAGGAAACAGACAGGAAACTCACCTGTTACTATATTTGACTGTTGTTTAGCAATGCTACCAAACAGCTGACCTCCACGTGATGTCAGTGACTGGAAAGTAGAGACGGGGGAAGTCTGACCCCATCTCTAGCATCTTTAAGCTCTTTGTGAAAGCTGTCTGGAATATGATCATCAAATGGGAAAGCTCCGATGTACTGCAGGTGTTTACCTGAGGAAACAACACAGTATCTCAGTTATAGAGACATGTCATTCAAACACTGTAAATATGAAGTTATGTAACACATTACCTATAGCTCTGAACTGGTCGTACTTAAACGTTACACAGATAAATGTCTGAGCATTCGCTGCTCCACCATTAGGCCAGAATTTATTTTGATCTCTGAGAGGGAACCTTGGTGTGCTGTGTAGGAGCCAGACTCCCTGGTCTCCAGTTTTATCCACCATCACAACTCCTGTGGAACATGAACAGTCAGACCACAGGTCATCTGAAGTCAGGTGGTAAATCAGTGTGTGTTGAGTGTTTGTTTTCCCTGCTCACCTTTACTGTGGCCATGTGTATTAGAAACACTTCTCCCATCTGGAGGCTGATCGCTGTAGCTGATGAATCCAAAGTCCTTTGGCTACAAGTGATGCAGAGGAAACAACATTTAGTAAAGATTTAAATAAATGAGCTGTGTCATGCACAAGTACAAGTTATTGGCTATCAAAGTAAAAATATTAAGTAACTAATATTACATGAATTAACAGACTTTACATTAACTCCACCTCAGGGAACCTGTTTGCCAATTCATTGAATCACTCTGATAATATACACTAATTATGAATTTGGAACCTTGATTAATAACTAAGTTAATAACAACAACCAAAATGACCAAATCAATAGTTAGTAAAAGTTGAAGGACTTGGAGTTCTGCAGCACAGAGGTTAGCAATACTCACTTTTATACAACATTAAAAAGACCAGCAAAATATTCAGTGTGTGTGAGTGTTGGGGGAGGGGGGCAATGGAAACATGGCTACTTAAGGTAACAAAGATGGCGGAATCAAAGATGGCATCTAGGACTGACTGCATGTCATGTGGGGAGGTCAACAAAGGTCAACGATTCTCTTAAGAACTCCTGAGAAGAGTGTGGAACTCCTCTCTCGAGGAGTTCAGAGAAGAACAGAGCTCAACTCCTCTCATGACTGAGAGAGGATGGTGTTTCTCCTTTTTGTATGGCCTGGTGACATGAAGGGTCTTGGCCATACAGTGACCAATTGCAGCTGGAGTTGGAGATTTCACACCTACAGCACTGTCAGGACCTGATCAGAACCACAGACACAGAGACCTGAATCTATGCAGATCTATACAGTCACACTCACCATTGTGCTGGTAAAGATGGGCCTCAGGGTGTTTGCTAGGATGCCTCTAGGATCATTGATGAGCTTACTGTTCCGTCAAGGACTTTATCTGGACCAATGTAGATATACTCCAGACCTGTGAGCTGGCCTCTCTGATAGGGTGCCTTGTATAAGATGAACCTGAAGGAAGAGAACACGAGACTTTATGACTGTATGAAACTCAGACGTTAATAAGTTGAAGAAAACTGTGAAACCATTCTCTCCTCGTTCAGTCATCTGTTCATCCTGCAGATCAGAAACCAGGTTACAACACGTTGACGTGCTCTGCAGTAACCTGCTTATTCTGAATTCATTCATGCAGCAGCTGATGTTTCCTCCAACCATCACTTCTTCTTCTTCTCTGACCTTTCAATGTATGTTACTGTGACTGAATGAGGGAGGTGTGTTTGATTGTTGCATCAGTGCCTGGTAGAAGGTCAGTGTTGTCTCACCAGTCCACTTGTCCCCC
>NW_026117670.1:0-97815 GCF_001640805.2 Lates calcarifer
ATGTTGACATGGATAGGTAAGGACCATCATTAAGTGAATTAGATTATTCATTTATTTTGTATGATCATGAGATTGGTTCATGGCTCACTTGCCATAAAATTAAATCCTTCTTTTGTCAATGGGGCTGCTGGTGAGCTTGCCAGTTTTTTTTTTTTAATTTGGACTTTGGGCGACTCACCACATTCCTCCTGGCCTTGCCTGAGCTGTTTTTTTTTTTTTTGTTTTTTTTGTTCATGTAAGGATTGCTGGAACTTTGTAACATGCAAACGGCTGTGACAGAGACTTGTGAGACACTGGACTTTATGTTTGTGGGGACTTTGGGTTTTTGAGTGTTTTGTTTGTTGTTTGAATGATTGGCTGTGTTTTGATTATTGATCATCAGCGGCATAATTTATGTTGAGTTTTTTTCACATATAATTTGAATTAATCTCGATCATTGTCTGTTTTTCGTTAATTTTAAAATTAGGATAGAAATTGTTTTAAAATCACATTTCTTTGATTAAGGTGCGATCTGCCTGTGCCTAAATTGTGCAGGTGGCAATTTAGCTGTGATTATTATGATGATTATGATTATGATTATTATATAATGTAATATATATATAACATAATGCATGCCCATCTCTGTATGGACATGCAATAACACCCATCATCTCTGTGCAACCTTTTAAAAAGTGTTATGACCCAACATCTCTTTATGGACATATAATAACAGCCATCAGCTCCATACCCTCTTTTATAAGTTGTTATGATCTAGTATTTCTGTATTTTTGAATTCTCCTGTCTTTTTCTCAGAATTGTAAACACAAAACTCTTTTCTCAAACTACATTAACCAAACCTCTGATTCCTTCTACAAAATCAAGCCATCACCTCAAAATAGTTTTACCTGTGCTCAAAACTGAACTTTGTCTTTACATTTTGCACTAAGTGGTCAAACTAGAAACACTACTGAGCAGTCATTACACACTACACCAAGAAATGGAAAACACAGTTTTCCACAGTTACACAGTTCAGGGCATGTAGAAAAAGAAGAAAAAAGGTTTCACAACCAGTATACAGTAGTACTGTAAACTTTTAATGACAAGACATTATAGTAAAGTATACTGTACCTGTTCTCTTGTCTAAATCTCCAGATTATGGTGGACACAGAGAATCTACTGATTTTTGGTTGCACTCTTTGGTCTCACTCATTGTCATTCCATGCACAAGGACATGGTCTAAGACAGTAGCCCGGATTTCATCAGAAATCACCACTCTTCGTCTTCCTCTTCCTCCTTTTTCTCCTTCTTGTTCCCTGTTGAGGAAGATATGAATAATGATTATTCAACACGCTTTTTGTCTTATGATTTAATAGAGGTTGAATCCAAATGATAGAGCACGACACCTAGAACAAAAGTAACGATCAGTCTCCAGCACTGAGAGGACAGAACTCTTGCACCAAGTGCATCAATAAGGTCTGACCACAAGATACACATTCTATTTCACTTTTAAAAGGTAAGATAGCTCAGGATAGCTACATGGAAAAACAGAATATACTCCTTGTAGGGAGACTCTGGGCTTGTGAAAACCTTTAAATACTGTTAACGTTTCAACAAAAAAAATGAAAAGAAACCCCAAACAAAAGAGACAGTCTTTAAAATGTAGCTGCAGTGTAGCCGTGAGAGAAAGTGTCAGAGATTACACAGCTATGCAGCCCTGTATCAGCTCCTGTCCTTGATGGGGTGAGGTGCCTGTCAGCTTACTGACATGTGGAAAAGTACTAAGCATATGATATTTCATAAGGCACAATTGTACAACACGAATGATTAAGATTATTAATAAATCACAATTATCATGAATCATACAAGAATTTCCAATACAATGCCTACGGTCTCCTTCCGGTGGGTGTAGGGAGACTCTGGGCTTGTGCGCAGTCAGGCCTAACGGGAAGCGATAAAAGTAACAAGGGTGGCATTTTTGCCAGGCACACTAATCATGCTCACATAAAGTATCAGAATAAGTCATGGCCACAGCACTTAAGATGGACTAACTGTCGTCAAGAGTTAACTCCGGTCATAAACACATCTAACTGGCATCTCAGTCCCTGCAGGGCCTGTTGAATATGAGATAGAAAACAATTACTCAACTCTAACATCGTGGTGTTACCTTAATAATGAGAATGATACATCCCCCTCCTCTTCCTACTCTTACACACATGTCCTCTGTGTCTCTGACTGTGTCTCTCCATTGTTGATATGAGCTTGCAGGACCAGCCTGCTTCCACTCTTGTACTGGTTTATATTGGTTGTCACATCATGAGAAACAAGTGTGATCAATTTTGAGTTGTGTTTAGCGGATGACACAACTGTTTTATTTGTGTTCATGTTTTGCCACTTGTTGTTACCATTATGTATCACAAGTGCATCATAGTGACAACTATGTATTATTGCATGAGAATGTGTTTAGAGTTTTGCAAAAGGAATAACTGACATCTGCAAATAGTGTTTTACTAGGTGAAGATTGTTTATGGTTTTGTCAAAGGGTGTTTGATTCAGTGAATAAATTTAGACAACTGAGCAATTGATTCACACAACAGGAATGAGTGTTTTAGCAATTCAGAAAAACTGTAACATTGCTATAGTGAAAAAGTGGGCATAGTGGGATGCAGCTGCTCCATAATTCTGATGAATTTACAGTAGCACTAATCTTTTATGAGTATGTTTTGGGCTTTTACACTTTTAATGGACAGGATAGTTGAAGAGTGACAGAAAACAGAGAAAGGGGGAATGACATGAAGGGCTACCAGCTCCATTCAAACCGGGGCAGCCAACATCCTCTTTACATGCATCCATACACCCCCCTGCACTACTGATGTCATCACTTACTTTACTTAAGGTGCTGAACCCCACGTTGCCCCTGATGTGTGTATGATCAGTGTGTGAATGGGTGTGAATGTGTTAGAGCACTTTGTGATGGTGACCTTCTACACTGCCATCATTACGTGAGGGACAAGAGACCGATGAACAAACTGCTCTCCATCATGGACAACCCATCCCACCCTCTTCATGATACATTACAGAGACAGCAGAGCTCATTCTCCCACAGACTCATTCAGCTCCACTGTCACAAGGTATGCTATAGGAAGTCATTCCTGCCATTCTCCATAACAGTATACAACAATTCACCTGTGTGTCAGGTGAATACTGACACCTGTACACAATTTCTACACATTACACTGCCATGTATTTGCACATTACTTTAAGTATTTTCCTGTATATACTTCAAGATTTGTCTAGTATTTATACCCATCCAGAGATTTTTATAATGTTTTTTTTTTTCTTTTTAATTGATATTTTAGAATGTTTGTTTTGTGATTGTTGCTGTCTCTGCTGCTGTAACACGAGAATTTCCCTCATGGGATCAATAAAGTACATCTATCTATCTATCTATATGCCATGCATATTGAACATAAATCAAAAACGTGAGGGCCATTGGTTGATCTTTAGAATCAGGGTATATATATTACATTGAATCCCAACATTCAATGTCAGAGTATGGTATTACACATAATGCTGGCATCCAACATCAGACATGTGTAATCACACTCGATCCCAGCATCCAATATTGACACATACAATTATAATGGATCCCTGCATCTAACATCAGAGTATGATATTACACAGGATGCTGGCATCCAACATTAACACATGCAATTACTATAGATCCTGGTATCCAACATTAGCATGCAATTACACTGGATCCTGGTATCAAACCCCAACACAGTACTCTGGAATCCAATACCATTATGGAGAATTAGACTGGATCCTGGTATCCACTGTAAGGACATGCAACTACTCATAACTCTGACACCCAAAACTGTGATATGCAGTTGAACTTGAAAACAACTTACCAAATATGCTTTATTGCAATGCAAACATTTTATGACATTTTGATTAGTAATGGCACCCAGAGGCCAGAACAAATATCTCATCCCCCTTTCAGTATACCACTGTAATATCATCCAACTCCTCTGTACAAAACCATTCAGGTAAAAACCTTGTCAAAATATAACAGAACTTCAGAACTAACCAGAAAAGCTATTACAAGTTTATCACTGATAACCACATCTCTGGATCCATATAATAAAGAGTTAACATTCAGCTTCTCAGTGTAACCATGGCATAACACTGCATATATACCACGACATCCATATGTACCACAGTCTCCATATGACCCACAATCTTCATATCCTTGTTAATGAAATATTGTTAATGAATTATAGTCATTATAATTGGTCCTGAACACATCAGAAATAAATTTTCTAATGATGTAGTTCCATTAGATGGCATTGCCCTGGCTCCCAGCTCCACTGTAAAGAATCTGGGAGTCATCTTTGATCAGGATATGTCCTTTAACTCACATATAAAACAAACTTCTAGGACTGCCTTCTTTCACCTGCATAATATCACCAGAAAAACTAGTCCATGCATTTGTTACTTCTAGGCTGGACTACTGTAATTCATTATTATCAGGCTGCCCCAACAAGTTTCTAAAGACTCTGCAGCTGATTCAAAATGCTGTAGCATGATTACTGACAGGAACTAGGAAAAGAGACCATATTTCTCCTGTGTTAGCCTCTCTGCATTGGCCAGAGTAGAATTCAAAATCCTCCTCCTCACTTACAAAGCCCTTAATGGTCAGGCTCCATCCTACCTTAAAGATCTCATAGTCCCCTACAATGCCACTAGGACTCTGTGCTCCCAGAATGCTGGTTTACTGGTGGTTCCCAGAGTTTCTAAGAGTAGAATGGGAGGCAGAACCTTCAGTTATCAGGCTCCTTTACTGTGGAACCTTCTCCCAGTTTCGGTCTGGGAGGCAAACACCCTCTGTACCTTTAAGAGTAGGCTTAAAACTTTCCTCTTTGATAAAGCTTATAGTTAGGGTTGGCTCAGGCTTGAACCATCCCTTAGTTATGCTGCTATAGGCTTAGACTGCCGGGAAATCTCCCATGATGCACTGAGCTTCTCTCTTTCTCTCTCTCTCTCTCTCTCTCTCTCTCCACAGTATGGATTCATATCCCATAAATACATGTTACTAACTCAATATCTCCCCTTTCCTGTAGTATTGTGCTCTTCCGTCTCTGTCTCCTCTTCTGTCTCTTTCTGCAGGTATTTCTGCCTCTGGAGCTGTAGAGTCTGATCTGTGATGACAAGTCTCCTGCTGTTCCTACAACTCCACTCAACACCTGCTGTTAGAATTTGAAATGACTTATATTGCTATTAGTTTCATTGCTATGTTAGCAGTTAATACTTTAATTATCACTACTATCATTACTACTGCTGTATTACTGGCATCACATTACATTTTATATGGAACCCGTGTTATGCTGTTCTTCTCTCGCTATACTCCCCCCCCCCTCTCCTTCTTAACCCAACCAGTCGAGGCAGATGGCCGCCCACCCTGAGTCTGGTTCTGCTTGAGGTTTCTGCCTCTTAAAAGGAAGTTTTTCCTTGCCACTGTCGCCTAGTGCTGCTCTTGGTGGGATTTTTTGAATCTCTCTCTGTAAATACCTTTTTTAAAGAGTATGGTCTAGACCTGCTCTATATGAAAAGTGCCTTGAGATGATTTTTGTTGTGATATGGCGCTATATAAATAAAATTGAATTGAACTATCTCAGTATACCTATGCAAAAACACCCAACATCTCTACATATATACACCACTCTGTGCGACCTAACATTTTTGTATCCCTATTTATGAAATATCAGCATCCAGTACCACAGTATACACAGGCTTTGGTCTACTATCTAAGTATATCCATGGGAAAACACCCAACAAATTGGTATTTTCCACTATCTTTGTATGATAGCTGTTGAAGATCAACATTTCCATGTGACCATGCAATAACAACCAAATTCTAGCTATGACACACTATGTCAGAATGTAATGTAATACATTCTTCTATTAATATTACAATTATTTTAAAATGAGTGATGGCCCCAAGTGGCCCTGTAAAAGATTCCATTCGCTTTCTCAGTATACCATTGTGATGAGACCAAACATGTCTGTACAAGACCCTGTAGGGTAAAATCATTCTCAGTCTTAACAGATGCCTCTGAGAACCATCTAAGAGCTACCTTTCTCTGGGCTGAATTAAAGCTCACAAGCTGGTCATCTCTGAAAATAATCCTCCCATAATCTCTCCATGTACAAAGCAAAAGAGAGAAATAGAGTTATTTTAATTGAACGGAAGATTCAGCTTGCACTCCCTTAAATTCAATACTGCAGTGAAATGTGATTTCTCATCTTAAGTTCTTACCCTCATAATCCACATTCTGTGTTTCAGGTACCTCTTCTGTAGAATCTTCCCCCTGCCCAGGACAAAAATGACATTTATACTTCTGACGTAAAAAGGACTGGAGTTAAAATTTTATGAACAATAAATCAAGCTTCTACCCTTCACTTTAATGAGGCTTACCACTCACCTTAATGTCCATCAGGGTTTTGGTTATGTCTTTGTGGTATATTAGATGATGATGTTGATGTGAAGATGATGAAGAGAAGATCTCCGCTGACACTGACTTACTTGTATATAGAAGTTTATTACAAAGTAGTTCAGCATCGGACAAGCACTGCAGTAGCCTGTGAGAGGATCCAAGCCAATATGGATCTCTCTCCCTAACAGCTCTGAACACCAGTATATATATATGTTAGTCGTCTTTACGATTTACAGCAAGACATTGGGCTCTCACTCAATGACCTCACTTTTTCCAAGAGACAGAGAGAAGGGAGGAAAGACCCTATCCCTATTCCTTATATGTATATGTTCATGGCTACTAACCTAAACATGAACCCAAAGAATAGAAAGACATACATGGAGCTTCAGGCATTGCAAAAGAGTAAAAACCATATATGGAATGTCAGACACTACATATTTCCCCCCTTTCGAGGCTAAAATAGTCTCGAAAAATATAAGAATAAAACATACATGTTTGCAAAAGTAATAAACAATCCTCCTACACATGCTTCCTAGAGCATAATTACAACTTTATGGAGTGTGAGAGCGAAAACCTGTCAAGCAGCTATCATTCCTGAAATTTCCATCAAACAATCTAGACAGGAAATTCTCTCACGGCCCCTCTGCCCCAGGCGACCACTTTATAGTACTCCAAACCAATTAAAAGGAGAAATTTCATCATTAATACAAGGATATAACTTCAAGCAAGTACATATGGAATATTCTGGAAGAAAAGAAAACACCAACCAGTATCCTATAGCAAACAACAGACACAAAATACTTATCACATTTTCCATTTCCCCCTGTAATCATATCACTCTATAATGAAAAATAAACAATAAAAATATCAAAATCATAATGAGATAAAATGCTCAAAATGGATATGTATCCAACAATTCACCTTCTATCACTACTCGTTCATCTCCATCTACATCAACCCTATGTAACAATGGCATCTGAACTTGTTCTCCAGGCATCACAACTCCAACCCATCTCAATATCATAGCCTTCGCAAAGGTCAGTAACAATGTACAAAAACAGAACATCACACTTAGCGACAAAAGAACTGCCACCAAAACCTGTACTAACACTGCTCCCAATGGTCCTAATTTCTCCTGCAACCAAGTATTTGCAGAAATTCCAGCTCCTTCCGATGGGCCAAACGCATCCCTTATACGTTTCAGTGCCTCAATAACACTAGTCATATTATCAGAAGTATCAGGAATCAACGTATAACAAGCATCCCCAGTTAAATTTAAGGCCACACACAGACCACCTTGTTTGGCCAAAATATAATCCAAAGCCATGTCATGTTTCAACAGCGTTAATCTATGACTCCTCTGAGTATTTGATAAATAGTTAAAACCCCTAATGGTTTCATTTGCAAAGCCCTGCAGGGTATAGGTAATATTATCAATGTGATCTGCCAAAAATGCCACACCATACCATGGAAACAACCCTATACCCCACTTCTCACCTAAACTTATCCTCCAATGGTAAGAATCCAAATTATGAAATTGTGCCAATTCCCTTTTCATCCTACTTCCCAAGGTAACATCCGATTGTACCTCAACAGGCACTTCTCCCTTTTTGACAGCAAGAACCTCATATGGGAGTTTCAACGTTGCCATATAACAGCATCCTGTCCACCCATACGGTAGAAATATATATGCCTTATTGTCACAAACCCACCAAATATCCTTAAAATTCCCAATAGTCACATTTCCAGGCAAAAGTTGATTCCGTACCATCAATGTTCTACTCTGTGGTATATGAAAAATCACCCTATACAATTTATCACTAGCCTTCTGATCATGTCTACCCAAATCCATCATATAATCGTCACAATCTGATATTCCAACAAACATTCCAGGCGCACCATAAGTATCATTTGAACAAAAACAACTTTTAGCCCTAACAGATGCTACTTCCATTGCATCTGGAACCGCCGTCATCATATTCTCATACTGATCAAGTAAATTCACATATGGTAATTCCCCTAACCAAGAACAATTAAATCTAGGCTTAAACAAATTCACTGACAAAGCCATCATTGTATCTTCTGCTGATTGCTGCTGATACAACAACCACGATAATGCAGAAGATTGACAAACAATATTTAACGGCTCTGGCACCGTCTCCAAAATTGAAGGCCATGTACCTGGTGCTGGAACCTTCACTATACATGGACAATTCAATCTCTTAACCGATCTTACTGAATGAGTTACCTGCTGGAACCATAAATTCCTACCTGCCCATGAGTCTGCAATATGTAATCTTGAAGAATCAAAACCATATGCTTTCCACTTAGTCTCTCTCTTCCGTAGTGCATGATATTGATCAGTCATATCATTTAAAGTCCAATCAAAAAGCTCATTTTCCCCATTAGAAACATTTCTCGGATCTGTCACAGATAAACCTACATCATTCTTCTCTACCATCTGTTCTCCAATCTCGAAAATCTCTCTACTACTGTTTATACTAGGCTTTGTTTTGAACATAGGGTTCTGAGTTACATTTGTAGATTTCATAGACGTCAAAAATGTTGTTGCTATTGTAGTATTTATCCCCTTCGAAGTCACTTCTAAAATGGTAGCCTGGATTGATACATTAGCACCCTTAACTACTTCCTGAACTAAAGTAACAACCTTCACCTGTGTGTTATTTACCCTTGGAGTAACTACTGTAATAGATTCTTCCTGAACCCCTCTAACAACCATAGAAACTCCAACAGGCCTCAAATCTTCTATGATAAGCATCACCTTACGAGTTACATAACCTTCTATCCAATAATTTTGAAATGGAACAAATTTAAACTCTGGCTCGAAATAAGTACACGTATATTCCCCTTGATCTTCCCAAGTAACATTACGCAAAATAAGTGAGCAATCACCCACAACTTTTAACCACTTCATATCATTATACAACAAAAACTTCCTTCGATCACGGGGCACAATATCAACTTCAGATCCTATCAACAACACATCTTCACCACGACTATTTTCCCACTTAGGAGGACTAGAACTCCCAACATTCCACTTCCCACATTGACAAGGAAGGTGAGCTACTCTTCCCAAATTAACTCTAACCACAGTCTTCAAGGGAGTTGGTGTCACAGAAATTACCTGAGACGACACTGTAGTTAAATGTGATGCATTTGTACCTTTGATAACATTCAGCACTGAAGGCGTAGATATATTTTCCATTTTTCCAACTTTCAACTGGAGAGTTGATGCCATTGTTCTTAATTCTTTTGTCTCCTCTAAAGCCTGAGAAGACTCCATACTCTTACTATCATCCATTACCTCTAGAGTCACTATACTAACTCTGGGTCCCTCGCTCTCAAACTGCGGATCATAAAAAGAACACCTGTAATCACCTTGATCATCCTGTTGGGGCCTATATACATAAAGACTACAATCTCCTTCAGTCTTCAATCGTCTTCTATCGTTAAGCAACACATACTTCTTTAATGTTGATGTTCTTGACAAATTCAAAACTCTACCATAATTATCTTCCCATTGGACTCTAAATTTTCCTTCACCAGTATTTTCTCCCCTACACTGGCATGGGAGCTGAACTGACTTCCCTAGGGTCACTTTGACCCTAGTCCTGGTAACGTTTTGGTTTAACTCTCTTCCGAACTGGCCTTGGACTCCTTCGTTTAACTGAATCTCCAAATTCTCCTGTATTGGAGTCACAGCCCTTTGCAACCTTTGATGCTTGGCACTCTGCTGAAACAGACTCTGCTGTTTCTGGGACATATTGAAAATCAATGTCAACAAACCTTCTCTCCTGTCCATTAATTGCAGAGTCACCTCCGGCAACATCATTAATATGCACATGATCATCAGCATTGTCCCCAACATGGACATTTTCCCCTTCTGAGTTTTGACTCTGGAGATTCTCATGCATCTCTTCTTCTGCACGTTCTCCCACATTTCGACTCTGTATGCACGGCGCCTCTTCGCTTGGCGCTTTAACACAATGCGATAAATGATACCACGTTGGTGACCCTTTAACCTGGACCGCAGTTCCAGTACTGCGAACAACTTCAAATGGTCCTTCACGGCGTTCGTTGTACCACTTCCTTCTAAACACCTTCACGAACACCTTATCTCCAGGTTGCACTGTGCTCCTCTTTTGCTCATCAAGCCTCTCCTGCACCTCCTCTTTCTTTTGCCTGTCAGAAACATATGTGGATATTCTTTTATGCAGATTAGCCATATATGTAACATACGCTCGCATTTCATCTTCTAAAAGGGCCAAACTCGGACCCTTTCCACTTGCTCGCAAACAAGGCATTGGCATCAACCTTCCCGTAACCAACTCATGAGGTGTCATATGCAAATCACGCAGCTCACTCGAGCGACACACCATTAATGCCAATGGAAGTGCTGCTACCCAATTCAACCCCATGTGCTGACAAATTTTCACAATACAGTTCTTCAAAATGCCATTCATTTTTTCACAAATCCCTTGACTTTGTGGATGGTAAACTGCTCCAAGACGTTGTTTAATTCCCAGTTTTTGCAAGATCAATTTCACCGTCTTATCCACAAACTCTCTCCCATTATCTGAGGATATCCGATCTGGAAGTCCCCACCTGCTTATGACCTCTCTACACAAAAACTTGGCAACAGACTGAGCATCCTTTCTCCTCCTCTCCTTTTTTTAGTTGGACAGGCCTCTGGCCATCGTGAAAACCTATCCACAACCACTAACATGTATCTCTTCCCTTCAACTGGTTTTATCATATCAACAAAATCCACAACCAACTCACGCATAGGACCCCTTGGCGTTGGAATATAACCAGGAGGAACCATCACACCCCTGCGAACATTGTTTTTCAGACAGATCATACACCTGCCTATAACATAATCAATCTGTTCAAGCAAACACGGTGCCCAAAAACCATATTCCTTTGTGATCTTCTCTTCTCCCCTTGCAACATGAGCCAATCCATGTGCTTCCTGAATCATCATCCCTAACAAGTCTGGGGGTGCAATTATCAGCCCCTCATGATTTCTCCAAAGTCCAGTAGAATCTCGAGTGGCACCTCGATCTAGCCACAACTGTTTGTCCACTTCCGGTGCAGCTTCCTGCATTGAAATCACATCCCTAAACGTGATTTTATTTTCCAAATCCACTTCATGAGTGACCAGAAAAACTTTTCCTAATTTGTCTGCTCCTGTAACTGCTTTTGCAGCTTCATCAGCCGCTTTATTCCCTTGTGTAACTTTTGACACATCCATTTTATGTGCTGCACATTTCACTATCGCTATCTCCTTAGGCTTCATCATGGCCTGCAACAATTTCATTATTTGGGCATAATGCTGTATTGGAGAGCCATCTGTTTTCTTAAACCCTCTGCTCTTCCACACTGACCCAAACAAGTGACATACGTTATGTGCATATGCAGAATCAGTATATATTGTCACTCGTTTGCCTTCTGCCAACAAACACGCTTCAGTCAACCCCACAAGTTCAGCAAGCTCAGCAGATGCAGGCTGTGGTACTACTCCAGCCTTCTCTACGACAAATCCACTTCCTTCAGCTTTTACTACTGCATAGCCAGCACTTAATTTATCTCCCACACGATAACAAGATCCATCAGTCCAATACTCCAAGTCTGCCTCACGCAATGGAAGAGCTTGCAAATCTGATCTAAGCTTTGAATATTTTTCTGCTTCTTGAACACAATCATGTGGTTCACCATCTTCTGGAGTTGGCAAATTCTCAGCTGGATTTACCGTAACACACCTCGCTAAGGTAACATCTTCCTGCTCTAAGAGCCTATGGTAATCTCTGAGCCTAGACATGGTCAGTGTGTACTTGCCATAGTTCAGAAGATTTCTGAGGCTATGATGGGTAAGAATAGTTACCGGATAACCCATTGTGACAGATGATGCCTTATCATACATCAAATAAACTCCCACCATTGCTCTGTAACACAGAGGTAGCCCCAACTCTACCTCCGAGTAAGCAGTAGAATAGTAAGAAATAGGTTGAGGACTAGTTCCTGTACCTGTTGGCTGACTAAGAACTGCGCATGCATATTTACCTCCAATGGAAGTAGACACATACAACAAAAAATTCTTAGAGTAATCTGGAAGCGCTAACGCTGGAGCCTCCTGTAACCTCTGCTTAATTGTCTCAAATGCCAAAAGGCCATCTGAAGTCCAAGTAAGATTACAATGAAGTTGAGCATTTCCAGTATCTTTAATCATAGCTCTCAAAGGCCCTGTTAAACTAGCATAATCCTCAATCCAAGCTGAGGAATAACCAGCAATACCAAGAAACGTCATCATCTCCCTGACTGTCCTGGGCTTTGGAGCCTTACGAATAGCCTCTAACTGACTGTCAGAGATACTTCTGTGTCCCTTTGTTATTGTCTGACCCAAATAAACTACTTTCTCCTGACAATACTGCAGTTTCTTCTGAGAGACCTTATGTCCCTTTTCTGCCAGTATCTGTAGCAATTTAATTGAGTCCTTATGACATGTTTCCTCATTTGGTGAACAAATAATAATATCATCCACATATTGGACAACAGTACTTTGTAGCACCTGATCAATCCCTGCCAAATCATCCTTCAATACTTTATTAAAGATATGAGGACTATGTTTAAACCCTTGTGGCAGCCTCTTGTACTCATAAAATTGTCCCTTATACGTGAATCCAAATAAACCCTGACTTTCTACACTAAGTGGAACACTAAAAAATGCACCACATAAATCTAATACTGTGAAATGAGTCGCCTTCGGAGGAATGTGAGCTAACAAAGTATGCGGATCCGGCACTTCTGCTGGAAAATCAGCTACCACTTCATTCACTGCTCTCAAGTCATGTACCAGACGATAAGAATCATCTGGCTTCTTTACAGGTAGCAAAGGCGTATTACTCTGAGGATTCTCTGTTATCTTCAAGACATCTGCTTTCAAGAGTCCTTCAATTTGTGGTTCAATCCCTCGGATCGCCTCTTCTTTCAGTGGATATTGATCCTTCCAAGGGGGTCTAACTCCTGGCCGGAGTTCAACTTTTACTGGTTGAGCCGATTTCACCAGTCCAATGTCAGTGCTATGCCGAGACCACAAACACTCTGGTACTTGTCGCAACATTTCCTCTCTCATAGGATCCATCTTAGCACTGCAAATTGACTCCTGTGTCATCCACACAGTTTGCGGTTGTCCCTCTCCTTGAGCAGAAATCATAATCTTGATAAATCGCTGATCCTCACTCCTCCAAATGGCAAGATTCTCTTTCATCGGTACAAAAACAACTTTCTCTGCCTCTTCCATCATTTCTCCTATATGCTTCTGCTCATAGTCTTCAGACACCAACAAAGTCACATGTGGTACACTCTTCTCAATATCAAACTCTTTATCCAAATAAACATTTCTGTTTATCTTCATAGCTGCTCCTTGTGGTCCCAAAATTATACAGCACGAACTGAGTTGGACTCGCTCTGGTTGTTGACTCAACCATTCCTCTGAATCTGACTGAGCAGCATTCTTAAAATACTTGAGCGTGCAGTGAAATGGATATTCCGGAGACTTTGCATCAGGCATGTTTGCTACAATAAACTTCTCCCATACCTTTGCTGGCTCCAGAAAATCTGCACTAAGATTTCCAATCCAAAATACTGAAGAAGCTTCAGTTTCCATTGTCATCAATAATTGGTGAGCCACATCATTTGGCACTTCCACCAGACAGCCGTCTGGTGTACACTTTATTGTACAATTCAATCTGCACAAAGCATCTCTTCCCAACAATGCAATAGGTGTATGTTCTGATACCAATATAGGTATTGTAGTCTTCTGATTTTTATAGCAGAGCTCAATTGGTTCCGTAAGAGGAATCAGCTGTTTCACTCCCTCAAACCCGATTGTCCGAATCAATTGACCAGACATGGGGAGATGTATAGCATCTTCAGGCCGAATACAAGTAAAAGCAGCTCCGCTATCTGCCATCACTTCCAATGGCTGATTATTTACTTTTACCTCTATTGTTGGATCTCTCTCCGGCCCTGATGCCACCAGCTGACACCCCCCTTTCAGGTTCTCTGGGCACCTCTAGAACCCCGTTTCCGGGCCCCTATATGGGTTCACCGGTCCCGCAGGTGGTCTTGATTGACCCCTAAATCCTCCTCTGAAGTTTCCTCTGAAGTTTCCTCTAAAATTTCCTCTGAAATTTCCTCCTGGTCTATTGCACTCACGGGCAAAATGGCCAGGCAATCCACAGTTATACTTCTGAAAACTGTTGAAAGTTTAGGTTAAACCTTCCTCCTCTTCCTCTTCCTAAATTTCCTCGACCTCTTCCTCTCCAGGTCTGCACTTGACCAAAAACTGACTGTGGGTAGGAAACAGCTGGCACCACCAATGGTGACTGAGATGGCTGCAGCTGAACCTGATTTGACTGTGGCTGCGATGCGGGTTGGTTCAACGGAGTCTGACTCTGTATCACTAGAGCCTGCTTTTTCTCCTTCTTCTTATTGTCCACCAACTGTATTTGATTAAGTTTTCTAAGAATTTCTTGATCCTGCTCTTTCTGATCATGTTCCTTTTTCCTATATAGCTCCACTTGATGGGCTATATGATCCGTATAGACACCCTTTGTCATACTCCCAAGACCAACCACCTCTGCCAGTTTGCTTCTCACTGGTAAGGGCAACCCCTTCTGTATTTTAGCCCGCAAAATTGACTGCTCCATTTGATTCAAGTCCGGATCATTTCCTGTGACGTTTCTCCACACCTGATGGGCTCTTGACACATAGGCCCTCGGGTTTTCTTCCTGTCCCAACGGTTCAATAAAGATATTATCAGGATGTACATTAGTAGGAAATGTATCTTTCAATGCTCTCCACACTCGACCTCTACTGGCAGCAAACAACTCCGAATCATTCACAGCAGTACCTATATATCGGTCAAGTCCCGCTTTTTGTAGAATCTCTTCCATAGCTGGAACCCCAAGGAGACTAGCCAAGAGTCTCTTAACATCTCCCATGGCAGCTTGTGTTCCCACCATAATCTCTTCCAACTTTGAAATCCAAGGATGTGCTCCATCTTGAAGAGTAGGTAACTTCTCAAGTATGTCTGACATATCTGTATTCTGCCAAGGCTTGTACTCCAAATTCTGTCCTCGAACAACCACTGGACACATTTTCCCTTTTCTTGGGCGCAGTGAATATCTCTTACCTAATTTTTGGGAAATCTTTTTTTTCTCTGTGTCTTTAACCACTTTAATTGATTCTCCCATACTTTCTGATCCTCTGGTTTAGATGACTCATAGAGATGCGAAAGGCATTGATTTATACTTTTCTCAACCTCTTGTAAGGCCGTTCGTCTCTCCTCTTCTATTCCAGTGCTAGTTGCCGCAGGGAAAAAACCTCTTGAAGGCGAAGGAATCTGCTCCTCCCAATCACTGCCTTCATTCTCACTTTCACTAGAACTATCATCTTCTGAGTCCTCTGCCGTCCATGTTTTATCTCCTCTTCTTTCCGCTCTAGCCAGCATCCTTTTGACTTTAGGATCATATCCACCCATAGCCTCTTCCAAATCACTCTGATCATCCTTAGCTCCCACACAAATTGTTTTCCTCTTACTCTTAGAGCTTGGATACATCGTTATAGTCGTTTCTGCTTGTTCCACTTCTATTACCTGATCATTCTCATCTTTAATCTGATAATTACCCTCCTGAGAGATCACTGGAAGCTGGGGATAAACTTCCTCAAACTTCACCTTCTTCTCATAAGGTGGGGGTTTCTTCGCTGGATCCACGTGTGAGAAGGGTGCATTAATCTCTGCCATTAATTTTTCTGTTTCCTTTACATTCTTTCTTATGACCTCTACACCTCTGTCTCTCTTTTCTTTTGCAGATTTGATCAATTTCTGTCCCTCGTTTTCAAACAACTGAAGAACACCAAGCTCCACTTGTCTCTTTTCTTTACGTTTTTCCCCCTTTTTACCCTTCTTTTGTTCCGCCTTATATGTAGACACAAGTACATGCATTATTTTAATTACATCGGGGTTAAGAGTTCCTTCCACTGGCCATGGTTGATCAATTTCAGGCCAACGCTTATGCCATTTCTCCGATATCTTTGCAATACATTTAATTAAAGGATTATTCTTCTGTACTACTTCAACAGGGGTAATTACTCTCGAAACTTTAATATCCTTTTCTGACATTGTAATAGCTCCTTTAATTATAAATCTAAACTGATTACTAAAACTACTTCTAAATACTTAACCTACTTCTCCCTATTTTATTTATTTTATTTTATTTTAAACCACTATTTTACCACAATCAATGAATTTGCCAACTCCAAAAGAACCAAAAACTCAATCAATATAACACTAAATTCACAACACCAAGCCCACATATAATATCTACCAAACACACAATTAATCCTCCAAATTATGTGTAAAGTTTCCACAAATTAACAAAAGTCCAATCCTATATGAGGCTCAAAAGATCACCTGCTCCTACAAGGGACCAACTATTACCAAGTGTATTCCTATTTTCAATAAACAATCACCTCAAATCAAAATAAAACAAAAATAAAATCCACGTTTACCACTCTACTTTCAACATCATTTAACCCAATAATCATATTCTGTTAATTAAATGCATTAACAAGTCAGTCCATTGCCAAGCTTTTCCTTTAAACAGCTACACCATATACTATATTATGCATACCCAATCAAATTATACTCTAAAATGTTTTATAATATTGACCAATAACTATAAATGAATATAAACACATACGTTTTAAATGCAGGTCTTTGTGAAAAGAGTTTGTGTATAAAACTGTACTGGCCTTTAGCAGACTGGATTCAGGAGCTGTACAGCTATTGTCAGCAATCCTCAATCCATGTAACGCCTTGGCCAGCTGCCACCCCTCTGCATCCTGGGGCACTCCACCTCCTTTTCTTCTCCCCAATTCTCACACAGCACAAGTGGATAAGAACAGAAACAGACAAGATTTTAATATCTTATAAACCCACTAAATTTTTCTAACAACAATTCAATTCAATCCCAATTATCTACCAGCACACAGATATTTTCCTCTTTAAACACCAAATTATAATTTCACAACATACCTTAATTTATTTTACTCTATATAATCTTAATTCCCCCTTAATTATCATCCACAAACTATATATCCTACTATTCCTTTATTTCTCTTTAAATCCCACACAAAACATTCTTACACTAAATTTCTATGTCCTTTTTTGGGGGCTCATAAGTTTTTCCTCTCTCTCTTTTTCTCAAAAACGTCCTTTAAAAAGGCTCATAGATTTTGTTCAAACTGTCCCCCAAAAAAGGCTCATACACTTTTAACAATATCAAAAGTCCCCTCGTAAGAGGCTCATATATTTTAACAATAGCAAAAATGTCTTTTTGAAAGAGGCTCATGTACTTTATCAATAAAAACGTCTTCTTAAAAAGAAGCTCATAAATTTTAATCATAAAAACGTCCTCTCTCAAAAAACTCATAAATTTTATTCATATCAGAAAAAATATCTTTCTTTATACATTACTATTTTCAACCACAACCTATATATTCCTATTCAATACAAAATCTATCTTCTTAACATAAACCCCATACACCATCCCGTGTCACAGCCTTTCACACACAGCTGAGACAGCGCTCCACACGCACACACACACACACACAGAGGCACCACTCACTCAACAGGGACACGAGAAGAATTCTCAAAACACACAGCAGAGTCAAAACTTCATCCCAAAACACAAACAACATCCAATCCTAAATTCTCAAAAATCATTCATACTTTATCCTATAGCATGCTTTTCTGCCGCTCCTTTTCTCTTATTTTCCTTCTAAATTTATGCTACCTTATGAGGTGTAGATATTCAATGAGAGGCTGCTTCAGACACTGTTCGTCAACTAGTGTTCGAGTGGGAACTTACAATTGAATTTTGCACTCTACACCCCCAGTTCCTTGAACTGACCTGAAATTCACCTAGTGATTTTCCAGGATTTTTGGCCCGTCTAAAACCACCTCCCAGAGGGTTTGTAACCGAATCTGCGGCTTTTTCTCCTTTATCTCTCTATTCCTCTTTCTTCTCTAATCTAACTATTTCTCAAAGCCGACTTTCACGCAGTGACTGATGTACACATGTCTTACCGTTAAGAAGATAAGGGCCCAATCTTCATTAATCTTGCATGGTTTTATCTAGCTCACCTTATCGTTACTAATTCAGCTATTTTACACTTTTCACTTCAAACTTCTTATTTTCTTCTCTATCACTCTCCCCCTCTTTTATGCGCTGTCCACAGCGCAATAAAATCAAATTTAGAACGGAGCATCACTCCAAACATCAACACAGCACAATTCTTTTCGGTGCGACCAAACAGCAAACACACACAACCTCAACAAACGAACCAGCGCCCCATAAGTGAGAAATGCTCACCGTAATCAGCCGGCTTGGTGCGGGAGTAGGTGCGCTGAAGTTGCCAGGAACGCCGCAGGTCACAACACGTCCGAAGTTCGTGACGCCAAATTCTTGTGGTATATTAGATGATGATGTTGATGTGAAGATGATGAAGAGAAGATCTCCGCTGACACTGACTTACTTGTATATAGAAGTTTATTACAAAGTAGTTCAGCATCGGACAAGCACTGCAGTAGCCTGTGAGAGGATCCAAGCCAATATGGATCTCTCTCCCTAACAGCTCTGAACACCAGTATATATATATGTTAGTCGTCTTTACGATTTACAGCAAGACATTGGGCTCTCACTCAATGACCTCACTTTTTCCAAGAGACAGAGAGAAGGGAGGAAAGACCCTATCCCTATTCCTTATATGTATATGTTCATGGCTACTAACCTAAACATGAACCCAAAGAATAGAAAGACATACATGGAGCTTCAGGCATTGCAAAAGAGTAAAAACCATATATGGAACGTCAGACACTACATCTTCAAGTTCCATGCTCATCTTCTCCCACAAATTCCAGGTGGCCTCTATATTGTCTGCAATGTTTAACATGAAAAAATATTTATATTTATTGAATTATTCTATTTATTGAATTATTTTATTTATTGAATTATTTAACAAAACAGGAACTGTAATTACTAGTACATCAAATTTCTTCATTACCACGGTCATTTCTGACTGTGTATGGACAAGACTCTCTTCATCAACTGAGACATTTTCTTCATCAGACTTCTGCTGTCTTTTTTGTTTGCAGCAGTGGAAAATTATGCCTGCCATAATTATGATACTGAAAGTAATGGGAGCAGCCACTGCTTTTGATACCACTGCTTTTGATACTCCCACATCCTGTGATGAAGTGTTCTGAGATTCCATGGTGAAGCTTAAGTCATGGACCATTCCAAAAAGTTGGTTGGATACTGTCATCATTACCACAACAGTAGTTGCCCGGGGTGTCTGATGGTAGATTCCTGTGATAGTTCCTGTGGTGATTACAGTGGTTGTTCCTGTGATAATTCCTGTGGTGCTTACAGTGGTGGTTCCTGTGATAGTTCCTGTGGTGATTACAGTGGTGATTGTTCCTGTTGTGATTACAGTGGTGGTTCCTGTGAT
This sequence comes from Lates calcarifer, assembly GCF_001640805.2. NCBI lineage: Eukaryota > Metazoa > Chordata > Actinopteri > Centropomidae > Lates > Lates calcarifer. The sequence continues at coordinate 20,073 of NW_026117670.1, forward strand.
AGTTCCTGTGGTGATTACAGTGATGGTTCCTGTGGTGGTTTTTGCATTGTCTGACAAGTCATTTTGAGTGCTTGCAGAAGTTTTGGTGGATGTCAACAATCTGTAGTTTGCAGGGAAGGTGGTGTCTTGTGAAGACCTGTTCGTCAGCTTTAAGTACACATTGGACTCTGGCACAGACACCTCCTCCATTACCGTCAGCTTAATCTGCCTGCTCTGGACTTCTCTAAACTTTTTTACTGTACATTGGTCAGTACCTTTCTCTGTGATCTTAACACTGTTAATGGTTAGCAAAGCTATTACTATTTCTAGTAGTATTACTACTAAGCTATTACAACTCTACTACTGATCATTATGGCTAGTCTTCCCAAGATTTCAATGTAGTAGCAAATTTGAGTCAAGGGCCCACAAGGGCCTTTGCCACACATTCTCATGCATTCTCTCTGTATGCCACAGTAATTTGGCCCAAGAACAATCTCCTTTAGGGTAAAAACCCTGGTAAAGTCTAACAGAGGCATGAATACCACCTAAAAAGCTATAACAACTTCACCACTGATAACAATATCTCGACAATCAAATCAAAATGACCCGGTATGTCCAAGAAGAGTAAGAACTGAAGGAACAATATGTAAACCTGTCAACTAGCTTTTAAAATGGTTACTGCATTCCAAATTCAAAACACTGCAGAGAGAAAACCAGCATTTCCTCCAGTGTGTGTCATTTAAGGAAAGTAAGGATATGACTGTGTGTGTGTGCTGTAACGGCTCTCCATTTTTCAAAAGCCTTTAACCATGTTTTTGGTCCTGGAGTACAGAGCTTTTTAGAAATATGCTGCAGCTTTTTGGGTCAGATAGACTCAATAAGATCAGTTGCTTAACCAGTTTGCTGTCTGCTTCCCTAGCCACTGTTTATGTGCTAATGCCTGGCAATCCAGGGGCGTGGAACTGCTCCGTGTGGGAGCACCTTAACACCGCATACCTGCTGAGGTCAGCAGAGGTTTCTACATGGCACCTGTAAGGAGATGTTGGTACCTTGGGCCTTTGTGTACTGACATTTTGTCACCTCATTTTCACCCATATAATTAGAATGTTTTTCTGATGCACACAATTAAGCTGCAGACCTTGCACTTCAAATATCTTCACATTAGATGATCAAAACTGCTGTAATTGCTGTCAAAATGATTACACTACTACTACACTTAAAACACTTTAAGAAAAACAACAAAGTTGTATGTGTTGCTAAACAGGTAGCCTACTGAAAACAACTGTCCTTAATGACTCTTTATTTTCTTACCTCTCATTTTCTTGACAAACAAGCATGCACTCATGTAAGTATGAAGTTATAATCAGTTTCTTACCTCTTTTAAGTCCATTAACTGCACAGTGAAGTATTCCTGTTGTCTCCATGTGTCTCTTGTCTCCGTGTTTCGCCTCATCTGTTGAGCACATGTTACTTCAGCCTAGCACCTGGGAAAACATCGCGGATTGGCTCTCCAAATCTCGCAAGATTACGATATACCTAGCTTTTAAAGGGAGAGTCATTTGGAAAAAATACAAATAGCTCCAAATGAAGCACAGCACTGACCACAATGTGGTGCAGTGAAAACAACCTGGAGCTCAACGCTGTCAAGACAGTGGAGATGGTTGTCGACTTCAGGAAGAACACAGCTTCAAGACAGTGGAGATGGTTGTCGACTTCAGGAAGAACACAGCTTCAGTCTCCCCCATCATCCTGTGTGACTCCCCAGTCAGAACTGTGGAGTCCTTTCATTTGCTGGGGACCATCATCACCCAGGACATCAAGTAGGAGCTAAACATCAGCTCCCTGATCAAGAAGGCCCAGCAGAGGATGTACTTCCTGTGGCAGCTGAAGAAGTTCAACCTGCCAAGGACAATGATGGTGCACTTCAACACCTCCATCACTGAGTCCATCCTCACCTCCTCCATTGCCATCTGGTACACTGCTGCTACTGCCAAGGACAGAAGCAGACTGCAGCGTGTCATCCGGTCTGCTGAGAGAGTGATCGGTTGTAACCTGCCTTCTCTCCAGGACCTGTACACCTCCAGGACCCTGAGGAGGGCAGGAAAGATCACGGCCAATCCCTCCAATCCTGGTCACAAACTCTTTAGGACACTCCCTTCTGGCAGGAGGTCACGTCACAAGAACAGTTTCTTCCCCTCTGCAACTGGGCTCCTCAACAAGCTACACATTACATTAACGTACATCTGTGCGTTACATTAACGCACATCTCTCTGGACAATCACTGCCACCTTCAAACATTTGCACTCTACACTTTACATTTTAATTTAATTATGTATATTTATGCTCCTTGTGTATATACTTATGTTCCTTGTAAATATAGTTTTAACTTTTTGCTCTTTTCTTTTTACTATAACTGTCCAATATACCAAGACAAATTCCTTGTATGTGCAAACTTACTTAGCAATAAACTCTGATTCTGATTCTGAACTTGAATTTAAGGGACTGTTACAGAAAACTGTACTGTTTAGTCTAGTACTCACCTCTGTGTTCACAATGTTCCTGGTCATCTGGTGCCACAGCTTCCACGTCTCCATCACCCAATCTTCCTGCTGTCCAAACAGGAAAACAAAATATCTATGGACTTACTTGATATTATGGATTTATTTCCTACAAATAACTCAACTTCACCATGTCAAGGAGTCATGCACTCCAATATGTGTGTGTGTTAGCCTACATCTAAATTGCATTACCATTAACACTTTTAAAACAGAGGAGAATGGGCTATAATAATTGTACTATCACATCTAGGTTTTTCTATTGCTCCAGTACAACATCTTAATCGCCTGTACAATGTTTTGGACTTTGTTGTCTCCAGACTTCGATTCATGGGAGGGAAGTTCACCTATTAAGATTTCATTGCCAGATTCTGTTCTGCAGTAGTTGGAAATCTTAATCGCAATGATGGTGAGGACTCGAATTCCCACTGCTATTGCTATTGCTATTGCTGCTACTGCTATCACTGTTAATGCTTCTTGCATCTTCTTGCCCTGTATAGTGATGGAAATGATGATGGAAAAATAGCAGTGCACACTTATTTTACTTTCAGCATACAGAAATACATGTTTGCTCTTAAGCTGTTCAAAAATTCAAAAGGAAACTGTAAAGCATGTTACCCAACGTACAGATGAATGTGTATTATGAGCCATTAACTCTATATGGAAAACTACATTTGCAAATCCCATGAGATTATGAGACATGTAGTGTTTCCAGTGGCAGTCATTTTGTGTTGTGGCAGACCACACAACACAGTCTCCAAAATGAAAGGCATCAATACTACTTGGTAGAATGAAATCTACACATGACCCGACTTCTTTGTGTTAATATATGTATGATAACCTAAAGTGAAAAAACGTCAGGCACACACAGGGACTAGAGGGGTAGTCACTGCACCTACACTTTTAAAATACAATTATTTTAAAAGTCAAGCACTTGATCCCTGCAATGTTATTAATCATACTATACTTGATATTTAAAAATATTGGCACTACATGCTTGTACAATTATGAGTAATTCAGCAGTTGTTACAATGCCATTATGGCAATATGTGTATATGTGCCCATTATGTGCATTATTTTGATCTACTTATAACTGATATCAACCCTATAAATTATAAAGCAATAATAACTACTTTGTGGTTACATTAAAGTTCATGTGTGCTAGTTTTTGTCATCAGTCAGAATAACTTCTTAATAACTAACTGAAAAAGTAGAGAAATGTGTCTTGAAGAAATGTGTGTTTTACTTTCTTTACCATTAATAACAGAATTATTTGAACCTAGGACAACATGTAGGTACACAGGTGTGTGCCTTCCATCATCTGCTTATAAGAGCTAAACTTTTTTTTCGTGGAAGTCGGCAGAATGGAGGATGGTGGAGCACATTTTGGAATTTAATGAGGGATCTAAATTCAGAAATAGGGGCGCACTCGTTCCTTAGCACTCCCAGATGTGTTCTTACTGAGCAGGTGTGCAGGTGCGATCGCGAGATTGTCTAATGTGTCATGGATTTGCAAATGAATATCGCGAAAATTCCGATGAGTGACGTCTGCGGAAATTCATTTAAAAAAAACGGATGACTAACTAATCTGTGAGCAGGAGAGAGGTCACTGTCACTGCGCTCTGCTACACCAAGGGAAAATAATGGAGTATGTAGAGGTAAGATAACGCACCTGACTTTGTCGTTTCATTAAAATGATCGTGTTGGATAGTTTTTGTTCTGAACTGCAGAATGAAAATTTTAAAACTTTAAAACATTAAAAAGTCCTAGTTGTTGTCATATCATCTATAGTCCTTCTGAACAAAGAACAGTTTTACTACTAGTTTTGCTACTTGATATTTATCCCATAAAGCCAGCAAATATGAAATATATTAAATATAAGATATTTCCATTGCTTAAACCTGCAGGGAGAGAAGAGGGTGCATGTGTAATGTGTCATCATGCAGTGGTCTGACATTATCTTATTATAACTGGATTCATTGAACAAGCCTAATGATAATAATAACAAAAAAAATAATAATAGCTTTGTAATTATATTGCATTAATATAACATGATGGTTCAATAGACAGTAGTTACTCTTGATAAAAAGAAACACCAGGGGAGAGACAGATCCACTTTATAGGACAGTATTTCTTTTACTGTGTGGCTTCACATGTTAAGTTTCCTGTTTATCAGCTCTCATGTGACTACACTGTCTATTCAGAGTCAACTGAAGTAAATGCAGGTGAACCAATTTCAACATATTATTATAGCTGTTTTAAAGATGCTTCTGGAAATATTTAATATGTTAATGCTGAATGTAAATCACCAGTATATAAATAGGCAGTTGTAGATGTACATGTAAAATTGTCAGGGTGTCAGCTCTGAGCCAGGGATTTTTATTTTGTAGTTCAGTTGTGTTTGTATTATTTCCTGTTTTATTTTGAAATCACTGACCTCCCTCTTGTTTCAGGTGTCTTGTCTTCCCTTTCCTTCTGTGCTCCCTCCTCCTTCACCTGTGTCTCATTGTCTGTCCTGCTCCTGTGTATTTAGTGTCTATGTCTCCCTGCACTCCCTGCCAGTTCGTCTTGTGCCTTTGCCAGACCTACCAGCCTTCGAGTAAGCAACCTGTTTTCTAGTAGCCATAGTTTTTTGACCCTTGCCTGTGATTTTTGACCTTGCCTCAGCTCTAGTCCTTTTGTACCGTTGCCTTCTCTGACTGCCAACCTGTGTACCGACCCAGCTAGAATAAAGGACCTTGTTTTTTTGTTAAACTCTGTCTCTGCCTCCTATAGTATGTTAATGTAAAGTTAGAACATTGATTTTTGGTACACATAATCTTTAAGTTGTCTTGTATTGATATATGTATTTGCAATTATTCAACTTTGTTCAGTGTGGTCACAGAGGGAGTGAATATGTTGACGGCAACAATAGTGACCAGTGGGATAACACAGTGTATCTAGGTGTACATATACTTTTACACATACATGGTTTTTAGTCTACCTTTTTATTCTGTCCACTTTGTTCTTTCTGTGAGTTTCACTTTGACTTAAGTTCTGGATATATTGAATCTAGGTGACCACCCAGACAAGGTACACCCACTGACATAAGCATTCTCACCCTTTACTCATACTTAGTTGAAGCACCTTTGTCAGCGTTTACAGTTTTGAGTCATCTTTGAGGTGTGCTGCACACCTGGATTTGGCGTTCTTGATTGATTGCTCAGTTTGGCCACCTCTAGGAAGAGTCCTGGTTGTTTAAATTTCTGTCATGTAATTATTATGGAGGCCATTGTACTCTTGGGAACACTCAATGCAGCAGCATGTTTTTGGTAGTCTCACCCAGATCTGTGCCCATAGACACAATCCTGTCTCTGAGCTCTGCAGACAGGTCCTTTGACCTCATGGCTTGGTTGAAGGAACTGTGAAGCTGTGGGACCTTTATAGACAGGTGTGTGTCTTTCCAAATCATGTCCAATAAATTAAATTTGCCACAGGTGCGCTCCAGTCAAGGTGTACAAACAAGACAATCAAGAGAAATTTGAAGATGCTGAGCTAAATTTCAGGTGTCATAATAAAGTGTTTAGTTTTTCCTTTAATAAATTTGGGTAGGGAGAGTAGATTGATGAGAGGAAAAAAAATATCATAAGGCTACAACAAAACAAAATGTGATATGGCATCTGAAATACCTTATGAATACACTGTATCAGTGTTGTTTAAGGGTTTTTGATATAGAATCACACTAGAATGTGAGCATTTTCTGGAGTCTGTCAGTAACAGAGTTTTAAATGTGTGTAGCCTGGTGAAACTTAACAGCACAGGACACAGAAATCTGTTTTTGGGGTCTTTATTCTGAACAGAAAAATTGGTGTTCAGTTAAAATATAATAAAAATAAATAAAATAGGAAGTAAAAAATAAAGTTTTGCAGAAGACTTTTTGCTGTATAGTACTTGCAGAAACAAAACAAAATTAGTACCAGTGGAGGACTCCCCTCTGCACACTGAAACTTATCTTCAAGACTTTCTCAAGACTCATCTTGTCGGCCTCAATAAGCATAAACTTCTAGTGCAAAAACACCAACTTCAAAAGACTGTAGAAGTCAGTCTGTTAGTACAAAAGAGTGCAAAAATATCTCTGAACATGTAGGCTAGTACTTAGGAGGGCAAAAAATATCTCTAACCGCTCATCCCTGTAACACAAACAGCCCACAAATTCACAGTTAACCACTTTACATTCACATGTCTTAAAATGTTACAATAAATGTGTGGAACTTGCATGTAGTAACATGTGCATCTGTCCAGGAGCACAAAACAAAGTGGCGACAGGGCACTACACCATTATCTCTGACTTCAACACAGTCTGCAGATCTATTAAAATTTAACAAATACAAACATGTCAGTGTGCAACAGTTCACAAATTATATGTCCATCGCTTGATATTTTAGACCACCAGCTGCATTTTACAACATATTTACCTTCAAAAACATTCATTATTGTCCGGAAAACAACACTGCGTGTCTGTGTCGCGGTAAAGCAAGTTGCCGTCTCTCTTCCGGGTCTCTCTCAAGACTGTTCTCCAAAACATTGAGCCCACAAAGGGAAAGGGAAACAGTGCCATCTGGTGGCATGGGTGATTGTAGTCACAGCTTCCCACCTGGCTACATGTGTTTATAACTGGGCTGGGATATACGAAACTTTTGATTGCTTAATAGGATAAATATCACAATAGGAAAATAATTTGGTATGCAACACTCTCTCTCTCTCTCTCTCTCTCTCTCCCCCTCTCTCTCCCTCTCTCTCCACTCAATATGGATTCATATCCCATGTTACATGTTACTAACTCAATATCTCCCCTTTCCTGTAGTATTGTGCTCTTCCGTCTTTGTCTCCTCTTCTGTCTCTTTCTGCAGGTATTTCTGCCTCTGGAGCTGTAGAGTCTGATCTGTGATGACAAGTCTCCTGCTGCTCTTACAACTCCACTCAACACCTGCTGCTAGAATTACAAATTACACTGCTATTAGTTGTATTGCTGTGTTAGCAGTTAATACTTTAATTATCACTACTATCATTACTACTGCTGTATTACTGGCCTCATCTTACATCTGATATGGAACCTGTGTTATGCTATGTTCTTTTGCTATTCTCTACTCCCTCTCCCCCCCTCTCCCCCTCTCTCTCTCCTTCTTAACCCAACCGGTTGAGGCAGATGGCCGCCCACGCTGAGTCCGGTTCTGCTCGAGGTTTCTGCCTCTTAAAGGAAGTTTTTCCTTGCCACTGTCGCCTAGTGCTGCTCATGGTGGGATTTGTTGGGTCTCTCTCTGTAAATACCTATTTTAAAGAGTACGGTCTAGACCTGCTCTGTATGAAAAGTGCCTTGAGATGACTGTTGTTGTGATATGGCGCTATATAAATAAAATTTAATTGAATTGAATTGAATTGTATCCCACTGGTTGTAATTGTGACCGACCATAAAATCCACCTTTTCACCTACGTCTCCATGGACATTATTGATCATTTCAAAGGGTTACTAATGACACATGATTTGGATATATTCATGTCTGGGAGAAATTTGGGATTAAATGGGTTAACATGATAATGATAGAATTAGTGAAAATAGTGAGGGAGAGGGTGTAACAATTTGTGAATATATAGAGGTCTGAGCTACTATTATCTCCAAACAAGGGCAGTTATTGTGCAAACCTCAGCAATTCAGTTCTGTGCATAGTAATAAAAATAACAATAACAAGCAAAACATTTTAACAGCTGTCAATCAGATAAGATGATGCTGCTTTCACTACTTTGGAGAATATTTTTCTTTTCAAAATTTGACATGGTTAAGTTTGTACTTCTGTAAATCATCATGTTATTGTTTCCATCTCTTCCATTTGAACACAGACCAGAGGAGGCTGAAGCACAGAACAATCCTGTGCCAGCAAAGTCTCGTCACCCCAGAAGAAGGCCCAGAAATAAAACAGCTGGGCATCAGTGTCCTATTTGTGGACTTAGATATGTGGATATAATGCAGCATCTCAAAGTCACAGAAAAGGTGAAAAACAAAGAAGAGCTCAGTCTTTTGAGCAAGTTGGCTCACAGACAGCAAGTATTTTTGGAAATATTGCCATTCACACACACACACACACACACGGAATGGGGACTTTTTTAATATTACTATGGTAAATCCATAATGAATTAATACAGGGGCTTTTACTACCTTTTGCTGTTCAGTAAGGCAATGTCCTATTCTCTGGATAATATGCCTTTTGTCATTGGTGTCATTTCTCCAGCTTTAGGGCAAACCTGGACTGTCCAGTTCGCTTATGCAACTCTAAACATATCAACAGACTTGACTGGTAAAGGTCCATGGATTGAAGGTATGTATTCCACTACTGTATTTATATTGATTTGCTGGTCATTCTTAAAAATAGAGCAAAGGAGAAGTAGATAAGATATTACAAAAGGTATGAAACTGTAAAGTAGAACAGAGTTAGACAAAATAAATTTACATTTAAAGCAATGTTGTCCTAATTTTTTCAGAAACCTATGGCTCAACTTTATATGGAAAGGGCAAAGGACAACAACAAGGGAACTGGCACTGTTGAGGGCCAGCCATCCCCAACCACCAATTGTGTCATATATGGATGAAGTGAATGGATCTATGGTTGAAGAGGCCGTCCGTAGGGAGATAGCTGCAAGGGCATCTGAAAGGACTACAACCCTTTATAATGCTGCAGCCACCTTTACACCTACATTATCTCTGTCCACTGCCATACATGCAACAGATTCTGTAGGTCCAGGATCCACTGAGCCATCCACACCCACCCCACAAACACCTCCTCCTTCAAATTATTTCAGTACAACTCTCTCAGCTTTGCCATCACCAAGCAACACAGAAGTAGACTCTGCTGTATTTATGTCTCCTTCAAGAAGATCGCCAGCCGCTGTCACTGCTCTTTCACCTTTGCCGGTGAGCACCACACCATCCTCATCCTTAGCCAGCAAACCTCCCTGCTCCATTGTCAGACAAAAACACAGCCTTCCTCCAAGGACACCAGCAGATGGTTGTGAAAATTGTCTGTTTTTTTTTTTGCAGAGCTTCGTGTGACAAGGCAGCTGCTTGAATGTGAAATTGAACGAAAGCTGCATTCTTCTACAATCTGTACAAATGTGAAGATCATTTCATTCTACTTACATATCAATGTGACTGGAGGTTAAGTTTGGATGTCTGCATCTCATTTCATATTTTTCCAGGCTGTGAAATACAAGTGTGTGCCAAAATATTCAGCATCAGACGCCCCTGCTTATGGTGAATATCACATTCCTATTAAAAAATTTAGGATTATGAATCTTACTGTTGCATGTTTACCATTGTTTAATGTCTGATTATTTATGTACCTGTCCCTCAGTGAAACTGGTAAACAACTTTAAAGGCCATGTGGAAGGTGCCAACCCTCCCAGGAAAGTTCAGGAAAATGCAAAGCAGCATGCCAACTCATGTGTTCCACTTCCTCCACTTCATGGCAGACTCCCCCAATCCAAATGGAAATTTATTGTTCTTGCAGGATATTTCAAGAGTCAGAGGGTAAGTTTACAAAATTTGAAGAATTATCTGTGATTGTCTATTGTCTATGAGAGGACATGAGCTAAACCTTATTTTTGACCTTTAAGGTTTGTAGCCAACCTACAACAAAAAGGGTTCAAACCCACAACCCAACAGATATATTTAATGGATGTTTTGGCATTCTTAAAAGATCTGTCCAACATGAAGCTGTGTTGTGTGAGGCTTGGTGAAAGGGGAATCAAGGCCCTGACAGTGGAGCTTAGGGCATGTGTCCGAGACATTGGCAGAGACATTGTTGGGCACCAGCTCCTTGTGCGACATACTAAGTCTGGAAAGTTCAGTGTTCACATCCATTGATGAAAATCTCATCATTTAAGTTTAGACACATATATGCTGAACAGTAGTTGTTTTTTGTTTGTTTGTTCTTCAGACAAACTTGTCAAGGCCATAAAACATGCTCGGTTCATAGAGGAGGCACCAAAGCATATTGATGCTGCACTAAGGATCAGTAGTCACAGCAGTTGTTCAAACATCTCTAAGAGATTGCCCAAAGGAGATTTATTTGGTTTTTCTATTCAAAATGCATTGAGGTGGCTTTTTGTTGTAAATTGGTACTATGCATATTGAATCAAATTGTGATGAGGAGCCCTTGCAGATTTTAGATTGACTTATGTTTAGAAACTGGGTTCATGGCTATGTGCTGTCTGCTGTCTTGGATCTCTTCCAGTTTGTACAGAATGATTGTTTGGTGGATTATGGTAGTGGGAAATAGAGTTGCTAAATCAGCTCCAGACCTAAAGGCGACTGTCTTTGAACGCTCATGCATAAAATCTTGTTCCTCTTCTTTAAAAGATGATCTTGAGGAGGAACCACATAACATAAGGAAACTCAGACTGTTTTTTGGACTACTTGGTTCCATGGTTAACTGACCTGTTGTGAGGTTGTTTGCCTCTTCCCTGCCTTAGAATCGACTCACTGTCCTAATGGTTTGACGTCTCAGGGTAACATAGGGAAAGAAAAATTGACCAATGCGAAATACATGTATGATAACTGGTACCAAGAAAAATGTTGCAGCCAGAGAGAGAGAAAGTCTTCCGGAAGCACCAAAAATAGTAATGGCCAAGAGTGATTACATCAGGTAATGTTAAGCTTACTCCTTTGGTCAGAATTCGGTTTAAATTGTCATATTTTTGGTGAAATGCGTCACTTCGTGTGGTTTTGTATAAGTTTGTTATCTTGTATGGTCTTGTAGACGTTTGTCACTGGGAATTTATAGATGACGGTGACTTCATATATGTCTTTTTTTGTGTTGAATGTGGCTTTTATGTTTTCTTTTACCTCTTCAAGTTTTGGAGAGTTGATGAGACAAGGAATGAGATAGTGAACTGAGATATTGAATCAAGATGATAACAGTTTTTCTAAGTATCTCACTATACAGAGCAAAAGGAAAGGTGGCAGAGGAACTTGGCTGTGGCAGTGTGACTTCACACCTTGGATAAAGCATCCACCTGGGATAAGGCAATCCCCTCCATTGTGATGAGAAATAGCTCATTTGAAGCAACCAAATCTAAAAACACACCCTGTCTATGGCACATCCATTATTGCAGGATTGAATGTCGAAATTAGGGATGTATTTTTAACTTTTTTAAACTGATTAACCCAGTCAATTGAGTGCAAGCCTTTATGTGTGGAAGTTTTGCATTGTCTCCCTGTGTTTCTCCCTGTGTGCATTCTCTACAGGTACTCTGGCTTCCTCACACAATTTGAGGACATATAGATTAGGTTAATTGGCAATTCTAAATTGCCCATAGGTCTGACTGTGGATATGAATGATTGCTTGTCTTTACATGTCTGCTCTCACCCAACAACAACTGGACCACGCATAGGTTCCATATTTGCATATCTGTCACCTTATGTCCATATGTGCAAAAAACATCATGGACATCTGGAGGAGCAGTTGCAGTAAATCATTTTCTTAACATTCATGTGTGTGAAGATTTATCATAGATATACTGAGTCTAATAAATATCCAACCAAATTCCAATAAAAAACAGCAAGGTCCTGACCCGAGTGTCCTCACCTGTAGCTGCAGCTCTGGTACAAGGACTCCAAACGTTAGCCACACTGCTGTTCATTTTCCTGCTGGTGGACCTGGTCCTGTGGTCCTGGTCCTGTCCTATGCACTCAGTCAGTCCTGACACAGTGGCCCCACAGAGGCCAGTTACACACTGCCTCCCCTGATAATTCAGCGAACGAGCTTCCCACTGTTAAGCCATCTATCTGCAGCCAGCAGACAGAGAGATTTTTAATATTTCCACCATTTACATCACTCTTACACAGTTTCACACCACATACTCCCATCCATCAGGAGGTGAAAGGCCTTGCAGAGGACTGTAGGCAGTATTTCCAGCAGCAGCTGCTGCCGAGCATAGACAATCCGCCTAAAGGTCCAGGGTAATCCCAGCCATAGAAGTCTTTTAAGGCACTGGTTATAAAATGGCACTGGCACATAAAATGGCACTGGCATGACATGCTGACACCGTGTTGACCCTGCACTACCCCCACTTATTTCTCTGCCCTTCTGTGGTCTGTATATGTTACTTGTGAACTTCCTGTGCGGATTAATAAAGTATCTATCTATCTATATATCTATCTACGATGGGATTTGGTGTGTTGGTGTGCTGTGTTTGGTTCCCTAAGGGCCCTGAAATGAATGTGTTAGAGCAGTGGTCACCAACCATCAGGGCAGTCTGAAATAAAATTCTACAGGTATTTGAATGCTTCATCGGTATTATAGGTTTATAACTAGGGATAGACTGGTTATCGTTTTTGTTTGAACTTAAAACAAAGATAAGTGAAAGATAAAATGACATTTCAGTTATATTGAAATTTTGGAAAACATTATTTACTGTATTACTATTTATTTGTTTTCGTTTAACTTTATAAAGACATGCGGCTGAGCCAGGGAGCTCCCTGCACTTTTTGTTAGAATTTTAAAACAAAGATGTCTATTGTCTAAGATTAAAAAAAAAAACTTTAACATGTTGCAAATCTGAAAAGCTGTTTAATACACATATGCTTAAAGGCATTTAAACAAAGTTAAGTGTTGGAGTTTGTATTATTCAAAATTTTGACGCCAATATTTTCACTTTCACTGCAAATGAATATCGGCTCCAAATATCGGTTATCGGCCTCCTTGACTACTAATAATCGGTATCAGCCCTGAACAAACCATATCAGTCTATCTCTATTTATAATGCTCTCAAAATTTATAATGATTTGCACTCACTGAGCACTTTATCAGGAAAACCTGTACAGGTGCTTATTCATGCAGGTATCCCATCAGCCAATGATGACACAACAGGGCAGTGTATAATACCCTGCAGATACAGGTCAGGAGCTTCAGTTAATAGTCATATCAAACATGAGAATGGGAAAAGAAACTGACCTCCATGACTTTAAAAGGCTGGTTCGAGTGTTTCTGAAACTGCTGATCCCCTGGGATTTTCACACACAGCAGTCTCTAGATTTTTTACTCAGAGTGGAGCCAAGCAGCAGGCCAGCAGCTGTGTTTTGGTGCTGAGGTGCCAACAAATACTAAATTTAATCTTTCATATCGGTATGGTTAGGTCAAACCATTTGTCCTAACAGTCTTTCTCATAGCTGTTTTCCTGTGTTGTTTCAGCAGCACTGTCTGCCTCTGGCTGCTGTTACAGGTGCACATACACGTGTGTTTAATACAGAGCAAGAACTACAGTCTGAGTGTAATGTTTCATTTTGACTTTACATAGATGTGTTGTCATAGTGTTGCTTGTGTTAAACAACATTTGACATGACTTAAACATGTGAAATATTGTTGAAGGCTCTGTTAAAATGATGGACAGGTCGATCACAACTGACTGTTTGGTGGTCCAGGTTGGCAGAGGGGATTTAGAGAAAGACACCAATCTCTGGCTGCTGCAGTGAATTTGTGTAACAGAAGGAAAAGAGGTTGTGCTCAACCAAGTTGTCAATAAGGTTTTTAGGTTTAAACCTAACTCACAGCCAGTTTTATGGAAGTTAACTTCACCCAGAAGGACAGTTAAGCAAAAAACATGTATATTATTTTAACTGTATTACCAGGGAGAATGAGGCCATAACTTAATGTAACAGTAAATGGAAAAGGACATTTGATATTAAAAAGACAAATTAATATCCTAGAATAATACATTGTACAGTAAAAAAAAAAAAAAAAAAAAAAAAAAAAAAAAAAAAAATCTCTGATTGAAAGCTGACATGGGCAGGCTTCATTAGAAATGAGAAATTAAAAAAAAAAAAAGAAAACTGAAATGAAATATAAAGCTTGGTCTCTTTTTGCTTTCCTCCCTCCCTTCCTTCCCTTCCTCCCATTTTGTGTATAAATATACCATAAATATACCATCATTTCCGGACTACAAGCTGCTACTTTTTTCACACGCTTTGAACCTTGTGGCTTCAACAATGATGCGGTGAATTTATAGATTTTTACAGGCTGACAAACTTCATGCCAGCAAAACATTTAGCCCCGTCACATCAGACCAATGAAACAGGTCACAGTGGACCAATGAAACTGTTCGAATTAGATCAAACGCACTCACACTAAATTCTTCATAACAGTCATTTTGCGCTTAATGCACACACCCTCATCATGGAAAACACACGAAGAAATGCTTATGATGCAGCTTTTAAGTTAAAGGCAATCAATCTGGCTGTCGAAAAAGGAAATAGAGCTGCTGCATGTAAGCTTGGCATCAATGAATCGATGGTGGGACGTTGGAGACAGCAGCGTGAATGTGTAAATATGTCATGTTACAACGTAGACACCTGCGGCTTATAGACAAGTGTGGCCTATGTATGTACTTTTTTTTTCTTTTTAAATTTAGTCGGTGCAGCTTATATTCAGGTGCGCTCAATAGTCTGGAAATTATGGTAAATATTTCTCCCCCTGGTGCTGATTAAAACATTTCTCTGTGACATATCAATCCAAAGGCCTGTCTTTAAGCATAGGAAGGATTTAGACATAGAAATAGCTGACTTGTCAACATCCAGCTGCTGTATTTATGAGCCTGTCAGCAGCTTGTAGGATGTGAGATATAGCACCTTTATGGAAAGCTCCCTGATCGTCAGCAGCTATCACATTTCATCAGAAAGCCAACACTGGCATTTTAAAACCTCTGTGAATCACCCTCATTTCCCACAGCCATGTCTACATCACACGCAAAAGTTTATAGTCACAGAAAGTTCCTGTCTGCAAAAAAACCACACTCACTTTCTTCATTTAAAAGATTGTCAAAGAGACACAACTGTCAGGCTACCTCTGCTTAGAATGCATTTGTCAATTTGACAGTGCAGGGAGGACCTTCTGACAGTTTCCTTGTGAGAGAGGGAGGGTGAACACTTTACAGAGATGAAATGTACAGCTGTGGATTTACTGTTTCTTTTTCCACCAGAGATTTCATCAAGAAATTTCTGGTCACTGACCGAGCCAGACAGCTAGGCAACATAAAGGTGAGTTGGTTAGACTTTCTGTCTGTGAGCCACATGGCAACTCTATTTCTTCCTCCAGTAGGCAGTTTGATGTCAGTGGTCAGAGACTAGAACCGGACAGGATAAGACAGGGCCCACAGAGAGACTGAAGCTCCACATGGTTCCAGTTAGTCAGAAATTAAGAGAAATTATATTGTTAGTCTGTTGGCGGTGATATTTGTAATATGTCTGACTTGCAATCTAAATATTATAACTCCCTAGTAAAAGCAACATCCTTACTCCTCTCACTCCTCCAGCAACAATGTCAGTAAGAAAAAACACTTCCAGATCCAGTCTGCGAAGCATAGTCTGAGAGCACAAAGAGAACTTAATCATACAGAGATGTTGAATTGATTTGCAGTCACTTCAGAGTCTGTCCTCACAGGACTCAAACTGTATCTGACTGTTGGGTAGGCTAAGGTATCATCTGAAATTGTTATGTTAATGTTAGTGCCAAAAGGTTCACATTCAGTGCTTTACTTAAAGATATACATATAGTTGCCAGTATATTAGGTATACCTATCTTATACTACTGCAGTCCATTTCAATCAGAGGGAGTAGACTAAATATTATATTAACCTCCAAGTATAACACCGTACAGTTCAACAAACTCCATCCTCCAAAGTGATCATTCAGTTTAACACCTCTCTAAAAGAGTTGCACAAAACCTATACATCAGAACCTTGATGGAGGGGGCTTTATTACAGGACTGTTGGATTAGACTAATTTTAGTTTAAGCTGGGTGCACCTAATAAACTTGCTCTGAGTGTGTAAACATGTTTTTTATGCCAGGTCAAACATGTCTTAACATAGAAAAACTCGTATGATTTGCTTGTAGTTTGACAAAATAATATTCATTCAAGGTCCACTTACTAATTTAGGAGCCAATCAACATACGCGATTGTACTTAAAAATAGTCAATACTTTATTTTACTCAAAAAGAATTAGAATTAACTCAAGCTCCATTTACTGTCTTTTCCTAAGCTGTCTAATGCAGTCATGGGAGCAAAGTTCGACGTTTATGTCACATAAGATGACCTCATCTGCAAATGTAGACCATGAGATTTATATGAAAGCTCAGGTACAAGCAAGAGATTCTTGTTTCAGGTCTGAGTAGTGCCTGAAGTTTTTCCTCTAAGGCTGCAAAGACACCCAGATACATATGTATCAATATTTTCATCAGCTCCTCTCTCTCTCTCTTTCTCTCTCTCTCTCTCTCTCTCGGTCTTACTGTTAGGGCCAAAATTTTTTTGTCTTTGAAAAACCAGATGTACCACACTGGAAATAAAACCTGAAGTTACGGAGAAGTCAGGGTCCAACAGGATAACACTGCTCTTCAGTCCCACTGTTTTATTCTACTTTTAATGAGGTTTGCATGTGACAAAAACTGCCCAAACCCACAGCATGCAGCTTTAAAGACAGTGAGCAGAGGATGGGAAAGTTGTACAGCTAGCTCCGATCCATCCAGAGACACGTTCTCTTAGTTCTCACAACATTGATTGTGGAAAGATTCTGACTCTGTTTCTCATTCCATACTTAGAAATCTGACCCTGCCTACTTAAAGATCAATAATCATTTGTATTAGTTTCATGCTACATTCAGTAGTTGAACTGTTAATGAACTTAAATAGTAATATTAAATATTTCCAAACAGTCAAACAACCAATTTAGCCATAATAATTTCTCCCTCAGGCAGTTATAACGTCAGACTGACCTGACTGTCAGAACTGCCAACTGTTGCCTCATGTGCAGGGAGGCTCCCTCAGAAAAATGATAAACCATTGAATGAATCTCCCTGACACCCTCATATCCCCTCTGCCTCCTGATTATAACAGGGGGATTTAAAAAAACTCATAACTTCATGTGTCTCCTGTTAGAGCTCCCCTTCTGCTTCACTGTAGAACTTTAACACACAAGAGGCTCTGAAATGTGGAAGAACAGCATTTTGACTCCTTTCCATGTGTACAGCCTTAGGAACTAGACAGACATTTCTTCAGTGATCTCTTGGAAGAATTACAGAGTGGAAAACAGTGTGTACATTATACATTTTAACTGGGAGCCTGCCACTTCATCATCCATCAATGGGAGCTGTGTAGAATCAAGCTAGAGGACTGTGGTGTTTCAATTAACAGTAGTGAAAGGAGCGGGCGACTGAGAACTGCTCTCAATAAAACAAATACTTCTCTAAGCCCAGTGACTAACTCCACATAATCCTAGACAAGATGATATTGATTTGTGGCTGCCAATATTCATCTGCAGAGCAGGCACATTGCTCATTAACGCAACACTGATGCTGCAGTGCGCTCACACTGTCTGTCCTCCTGTGCGGAGGCTCAGCAGCGCCACCACAAGAACAACAGTGTTTAATTACGATCAGCTGATAAACTGAAGCAGTCTGAAAAGCTTTTAGAGATGTATTCATTCAATTAGCATTTAATTGCTGCATTAATAAACTCACAGGGAAAAGATCTCTACATACTGCAATTAATCATTCAATGTCCTTATTTTGAGTTTTGACATGGTGTCACAAATTAACATCAGCTGATTGTATATAAATTATGAGATGGATCATCATGCATGAGCAAAGACATGATTAATTTAAAGAAGAGTAAGCAGTTGACTACATACATGGTGCTTGATCTTGGTAACTGAAATTTAGTTTTATTCTACAATATTGAATATTTGTTTTTTTTCTCCACTTTTTTTAAAGCCTGTCTGAACACTGAAACAGATTAGGGATGGGCGTTTCAAGCAAAAACACTATTCGATTTCTGTGTTGAACTGCGGAGTAAAGACAATCACATAAAGAGGGAATTCAAAAAGACTTGGATAAAGGGCACCCCAGCAGTTCACCTGATAAAGCACATACCGTTAAGACCCAAGTCCTTACCTCAGTGGTCCAGGTTTGAATTCAGCCTATATTTGCAGGTTTTTGATCATAAACCAAAATATTGAAATAATTTGACCTGATAATGGCGTCAGAGGAAAAGTTTAAGCACCAGAGTCATTACCATTCATTCTCTGGGTGCCATGAGGATGAACATGTAATAGCAGTTCATCCAAGTGTTATCCAGGGTTCAGTTGGACCAAAGACCAACTGATGTTACACACCTAGAGCCATGCAGCTAATATGGCCTTAGCAACAACCATAGAGAACTCAGACATGTTCAGATCAATTCAAATCAGTCCACAGGTCACGAGTAAGAGCTCTGATTGGACAGATGTTATGCTGAGGCAGGGGGTGTGTTTGGACTGGCCAATTAATTGGTAATTGTACTGAAGGAAACTGGAGGTAGACCACAGAGGGAAAAAGATGGCTTTGTTTCTCCAGTTCCAGTGTTAAAGTCACACATCAGCAATAACAAAGTTAAATCTTGGATCTGTGGTTATTTTTTTAAATGACAATGCTGGCAGGTTTCAATAGTTTTCCATTATTAACAAATCAGAAATGTCTTGTTTAAAATACCCAGATGTTTGTTGTCATGGTGGGAGACTGTTAACAGTCTGTGGGGTGTATGAACAGTTCCTTCACGCAGTGTTCACTGCAGCTTTTACAGCCTGTTAAATAAAAGCCCCTCATAGCATACTGCTCACATGTTAGATATAACAATAAAACTTCATGTGATCACATGTGCAACAGCCCTGACAGGCTGCTACACTGTTTTGCCTATCTCAACGTGATAGATCACTACATTCTTACAGCAGTCCCACTCTGTCAGAAAGCAGAATAACCAAACACAGAGAGCATCTAATCAGTCCAACATAAAACTTTGTCATGCTCAGGAAACGTGAGCAGTGTGCTCAGTTCCAAGCAGCATGCAGGTGTGTGCATAGCAGTCACTTCACAATAAGAGCTCCCACTCGCTCATACATGAAAGGTACGCTCTTATACAGGTGGCTGTATAGTGTACTGAACTTATCAACACATGTATCCTCAACACATGAGTACAGTACACGCAATAAGTACAGTGCAAATGGAAAGAACGGGTGTAGTGTTGTTGAGTAAATGCTTCTTGCTTCTGTTCTTTAGGTGAGGCCTTAATGCAGGCAGCACACTCAGATTTGCCAGGTACTTTACCAGGTTCAGTGACAGCTTTCAGGGTCTTTTCTATAGCATGAACTTCCCCACCTGACCAGCTCCTCCTCTTTGAGGTCTCTAAAAGACAAGGAGAAAAAAGAAAATCGGGGGTGGAGGCCAGCAATTCAATTACCTATAATTAACTGTGCAGTAATGAGACCTGCTTATTCACATGTAATGTTGGTCAGCAATGTCATAAAAACTTACCACAGCACCTATAACCTCTTTTTTTAAACGACATTACTTGTATAGACAGGCGTGGCACCCAACCTGATATATAATTTACACTGTAGAATAAACTGGAAATCTCCAGAAATACAAGTTAATGTATGAAAGGTTGGGCTGTCTGCACTGACTGGCTGATAACAGAATAAAGAAAACAAAACCAATGACTACTTTTACAAAGTACTTGAGTAACAAGGTTATACTCCACTGTGAGAAGAGAGGTGGTATCTCTCTCTGAGACTCTTAAGACCTGATGATCACCTGTTGTTGGTCAGTAAGCAGCTTATTCTGCTGCCTGGTGCCATATATACCTAGTTTCAGATCTGCACTGACATTCAGAATGGGACTGGGGTCTGCATTTCACAGTTGAGACTAATAAGTTATTTTAAAATCAACGCAGATCCACAGATGATGTATAACAACAATATCAAAAAAATCAGGACTGCATTCTTCAGCGACATTTTCAACTGAGCTCTGAGAGCAGAGAGTTAAGTCTAACATCTAGCTATCATGGATTCACTATGTGTTCTGAGTCTGCTCACACTGATATAGGCAAATACTAATAAAAATAAGATTAATTCTGTACAAAAATACAAATATTAAACAATAGGCTAGGTGGACCTTTGACAGAAGGAGTGGGTGACCCCTTACGCATAGTAATATGAGGTTTCCCTTTTTCAGTCTCAGGATAGCACTTACATATTTTAATTGTATTTAAGCAGATTGCAGATTTTCACGGTTGACAATACAAAATTAAACCGCTCAGCAAAAATCTGTCAACCTCAAGAGGTGAGCAGTCCGTTCATGAACTCTGGCAGAAAAAGACTCTTTAAGTCACAGCATTCATAAACATGGAAACAACACATTGATTTGACTTATTACCATCTATGGTGAGTGAGAAAGGGAGTGACAGATGTTTTTAACAGCTTCAGGTAAGATCAGGCTTTTGGAGTCTCAGTGAAAGATGACACCTCTCATTGGCTAACGTAGCCAATGATCAAGACCATTTTATCACCAATAAAGCCAGAACCATAGCACTTTATTGCAATAATGCCATCTTTTTCATAAAGATTAAATTAACTGCGTACAACTATTAGTAATAGCAATGGATGTAGTGTTTGAAATACCTGTTATATGGTCAGTGGGTCACTGCCTTCTTGAAAATGAAAATGATTCCTGTCTTGTAGTCTATGTCCATTATTACTGTGTCCATCATATTTGAGTCATATAGTAACAACGAGTAACAAAAAGATGTTCAAAACAAATTCAGGTAATGGTAAATTGATGAAGAGCTATGCAAACAGTAAGACGTGTGTCATTATCAAGCAGTGACTCTCATAACTTGTTCCTGAAAGGTAATACCTGAAATGATGTATGTAATATGAATTCTATCAACTATGAACTTCTTTGTAACCATTATCTGTATATTTATTAGTTAAAGTACAAAGACTGGTGGTGTATTTATTGTCCCTGCAAACAAACAGACGACCTGGGGGGACAATTACTTGGGTCAGGTTGAGTCTGCTGGGCTACATTAACCTTCTCTTCTATTCTAAGAGACACCGCCACGATGATACAGGAGCCTGAAAGGATGGGTTACAGGGACTCGATGGGACCATCCTCCCTCGCATACATGCGGGACAGGGCGTCAGGTTTGGTGTTCTTAGAACTGGGCCTGTAGGTCAGTGAGAAGTTAAATCATCCAAAAGAGCATTGAGCCTCTTAGCTGATTGGATGTATGCCAGGCTCTCGTGGTCCGTCCACACCACAAAAGGCTGCTCTGATCCCTCGAGCCAGTGCCGCCATTCCTGTAGAACCAGCTTCACTGCCAGGAGCTCCCGGTTGCCCACATCATAATTCCGCTCTGTAGGAGATAAGCGGTGAGAAAAATAGGCACAAGGGTGAAGCTTACCATCCTTGGCTGAGTGCTGAGAGAGGATGGCCCCTACACCAATGTCCGAGGCATCCACCTCAACTATGAACTGCTTCTCCCGGTCAGGTTGGATGAGAACAGGTGCTGACATGAAAAGATCTTTCAGCTTGAAGAATGCTGCTTCAGCAGCAGGCGTCCACTGAAAGGGCTTAGAAGTCGATGTTAGTGCAGTTAAAGGGGCAGCCATACGGCTGTAGTTTCTGATGAACCTCCTGTAGAAGTTGCAAATCCAAGAAACCTCTCCAAAGCCTTATGACTGCAAGGACTGGGCCAATCCAAAACTGCCTTAACCTTGGCTGGATCCATTCTTATCTGCCCCTCAGCGATGATGAAACCCAGGAAGGAGGTAGAGGAGGCATGGAACTCGCACTTCTCTCCCTTAACGAAAAGGCAGTTCTCTAACAGTCTTTGCAACACTTGGCGGACATGTTGTACATGTTCCTGGAGAAGATGACAATATCATCTAGGTATACAAAGACAAAATGGCGTAACATGTCCTGAAGGACATCATTTACCAGGGCCTGGAAGGCAGCAGGGACGTTGGTGAGACCAAATGGCACGACCAAATGGCATGACCAAATACTCAAAATGGCCCAGAGGAGTATTAAAGTCCGTCTTCCACTCATCACCCTCCTGTATCCTCACCAGGTGGTAAGCATTACGAAGGTCTAGTTTAGTGAACACTATGGTCCCCTGGAGAGAGTGAAATGCAGAGTTCATTAGAGGCAAGGGGTACTTGTTCCTTATGGTAATGTTGTTTAACTGACGAAAATCTATGCATGGTCGGAGGGACCCATCCTTCTTGCCAACAAGGTAGAACCCTGCTCCCAGAGGTGACGAGGAGGGACAGATGATGCCAGCAGCCACGGAGTCCGTAATATACCTCTCCATGGCTTCCTGCTCAGGCTTGGAGAGGTTGTAGAGATGGCTGCTGGGAAGGGGGGCACCAGGCAAGACATCTATGCCACAATCATAAGGACAGTGAGGGGGCAGAGACAAAGCATGTTCCTTACTAAATACAATTTGAGGGTCATGATATTCAGGAGGTATGGAGAACAGATCAGGGACTGCGAGCAGAGACTCAGGACTGCTCACAGACTGAGGAGTAACAGACTGCAAACATTTAGAATGGCAATGTAGGCTCCAGCTGATTACCTTTCCTAACCTCCAATCAATTTGGGGATTGTGTTGAACTAACCATGGGAGACCCAGGACTACTGGAACAGACGGAGAGTCAATGATGTAAAAACAGAGCTCAGTGGACTGACCTTTCCAAGACAAAGTGGCTTGCAGATGGGCTTTCCTCCCTTCTCTCTGTCTCTTGGAAAAGTGAGGTCATTGAGTGAGAGCCCAATGTCTTGCTGTAAATCGTAAAGACGACTAACATATATATATATACTGATGTTGAGAGCTGTTGGGAGAGAGATCCATATTGGCTCGGATCCTCTCACAAGCTACTGCAGTGCTTGTTTTGATGCTGGACTTCTTTGCAATAAACTTCTATATGCAAGTAAGACAGTGTCAGCAGAGATCTTCTCTTCATCATCTTCACATCATCATCAAATATACCACAAGAATTTGGCGTCACAAACTTCAGACGTGTTGTGACCTGCAGCGTTCCTGGCAACTTCAGCGCACCTACTCCCGCACCAAGCCGGCAGATTACAGTGAGCATTTCTCACTCATGGGGCGCTGGTTCATTCGTTGATGTTGTGTGTGTTTGCTGTCTGGTTGCACCGCAAAGACTTGTGCTGTGTTGATGTTTGGAGTGCGGCTCCGTTCTAAATTTGTTTTTATTGCGCTGTGGACAGCGCAACAGGGGGGAGTGTGACAGAGAAGTGAAGAAAATAAGAGTTTGAAGTAGTGAAGAAAATAAGAAGTTTGAAGTAAGAAGTGTAGAATAGCTTAATAAGTAACGATAAGGTGAACTAAATAACACCATGCAAGATTAATGAAGACTGGGCCCTTATCTTCTTAACGGTAAGACATGTGTACATTAGTCACTGCGTGAAAGTTGGCTTTAAGAGATAGTCGGATTAGGAAGAAAAAAAAAGAGAGAAGGAACAACCCTGGGCCCAGGGCAAATTGGATGATTGAAAAAAAAAGAGATAAAGGAAAAAGGAATAAAGAGAAATAGGAATAAGGAAGAAAAGAGGAATAAGAGGTAAAGAGAAAAAGCCGCAGATTTGGTCAAAGCCCTCTGGGAGGCGGTTTTAGACAGGCCAAAAATCCTGGAACATCACTAGGTGAATTTCAGGTCAGTTCTAGGAACTGGAGGTGTAGAGTGTAAAATTCAATTGTAAGTTCCCACTCAAACACTAGTTGACGAACAGTGTCTGAAGCAGCCTCTCACTGAATATCTACACCTCATAAGGTAGCATAAATTTAGAAGGAAAAGAAGAGAAAAAAGGAGCGGCAGGAAAAGCATGCTATAGGATAAAGTATGAATGTGTAGATTTTGAGAATTTAGGATTGGATGTTGTTTGTGTTCTGGGATGAAGTTAATTTTGCTGTGTGTTTTGTGAATCTCTGTGGTGTCTCTGTAGAGTGAGCAGTTTCTGTCTGCGTGTGTGTGTGGAGTGCTGTCTCAACTGTGCCTCAGCTGTGTGTAAAGGCTGCAGCATGGGATGGTTGATGGGGTTTATGTTAAGGAGATAGACTTTACATTGAATAGGTATATATAGGTTGTGGTTGAAAACAGGAGATATAGTAATGTATAAGGAAAGATATTTTGTCTTACATGGATAAAACCTATGAGTTTCTTAAGAGAGGACGTTTTTATGATTAAAACCTATGAGCTTCTTTTCAAGAAGACGTTTCTTTACTGTTAAAATGTATGAGCCTCCTTCAAGAAGATGTTCTTGTTATTGTTAAAACACATGAGCCTTTTTCGAGGGGACCTTTGTTATTGTTAAAAGTTATGAGCCTTTTTTAAAGGACGTTTTTAGGAGAAAAAGAGGAAAAATTTATGAGCCCCCAAAAAGGACATAGAGAGATTGAGATTAGAGTGAGGATGTTTTGTCTATATGCATGGGTATAAAAGATTTAAAGAGAAATAAAAGAATAATAGGAGACACAGTTTGTGGATGATAATATATTATAGAAATTAAGATGTTAATAGAAATAAACTGATTTTTTTTATATAAATGGGGTATGGTATGAAATTATAACTTGGTGTTTAAAAGAGGAAAAATCTGTTATAGATAAATTGATTTGTGTGTGGGCAGATAACTTGGTTAGATTGAATTGTTGTTGTGTTGTGAGAAGGACCTAGTGGGATCATAACATATTAAAATCTGTTCTTTCTGTTATTCACTTGTACTGTGTGAGAGTTGGGGAGAAGAAAAGGAGGTGGAGTGCTCCAGGATGCAGAAGGATGGCGGCTGGCCAAGGCATCACTTGGATTGAGGTTTGCTGATGACGACATGTGCAGCTCCTGAATCCAGTCTGTTCAAGGCCAGTGCAGTTTTATACACAAACTCACAAATACTTGCATTTTAAATATATGTGGTTATTATCATTTATGCATATCTAGTTTGTTTTTATTTATTGGTTAATATCACATATTTTAGAATATAATTATTTGATTAAGCATACATAACATAGTATATGTTGTAGTTGTTTAAAGGAGAAGCTTGGCAACGGACTGACCGGTTAAATCAAATCAAATCTCCCATTCTTCTCTAAAATACTAGAAAAAGTGGTGTATCAGCAGCTTTCAGCTCATTTAGCTGATAATAATCTATTTGAACCGTATCAGTCTGCTTTTAGGGCCTTTCACTCTACTGAAACAGCACTTGCTAAAGTAGTAAATGATCTGCTACTCTCTCTAGATTCAGATTCCACCTCTATGCTCATATTACTTGATCTTAGTGCAGCCTTTGATACTGTAGACCACCGTATACTCATGGACCGATTGGAAAATAGATTTGGAATCTCTGGCGTGGCCCTCAGCTGGTTAAAATCTTACTTATCTGACAGAACTCAGTGTGTCTCTTGTAATAACACCATATCAGCCTTCTCTGATGTGAAATATGGAGTACCCCAGGGTTCTGTTCTTGGCCCCCTGCTTTTCTCTCTATATATTTCTCCTCTTGGCCAAATTATTCGGAGTCATGGAATTAATTTTCACTGTTATGCTGATGATACCCAGCTATATGTGCCTATAAAGGCTGATAATGCCTCTCAAATTAGGGAATTAGAGATCTGCTTGTCATCTGTTAAAAGCTGGATGTCTCAAAACTTCCTGCTTCTTAATTCAGACAAAACAGAAATGCTGGTTATTGGCCCAGCACGATATAGACACCAGTTCGATCATGTAACTATATCCCTTGACAGCTGTGTTATCTCTCAAAGTACAACAGCCAAAAATCTGGGTGTCACACTTGATCGTACTCTTTCCTTTGATCAGCATATTAAAGACATTACAAAGACCGCCTTTTTTCACCTACGCAATATAGCTAGGATTCGGTCTTTTCTCTCCATGGCAGACGCTGAAATTCTAGTCCATGCCTTTGTTTCCTCTAGACTGGATTATTGTAATGTTTTGCTTTCAGGACTACCGCGTACTAGCACTAAAAGTCTGCAAATGGTTCAGAATGCTGCAGCTAGAATGCTGACCAAATCGAGAAGGTTTGACCATATTACCCCAGTTCTAGCCTCCCTTCACTGGCTCCCTATTCATGTTAGATCAGACTTTAAAGTTCTCTTAATGACTTATAAAATTCTAAATGGGCTAGCCCCCTCATACCTGTCTGATCTTCTTAACCCTTATATTCCCTCGCGTGCTCTGCGTTCTCAGAGTGCAGGGCTGCTGTCTGTCCCTAGAGTCAAAAAGAAGTCAGCAGGCTGCAGGGCCTTCTCCTATCGGGCCCCCTTCCTCTGGAACAACCTCCCTAGTGATATTAGACAGGCTGACTCAGTTGAGGCCTTTAAATCCAAACTAAAAACTCATCTTTATGCCTTAACTTTTAACTAGCACATTATTCTGGTTCCTATTTCAGGATACCATTTTTCCCTTGGCGGGTTGGGTCAGTCTCAATGCATCAGTTAAGATTAATAGTTAGTAAATGTTGTCCATGATGTCCTGCCGACGAGATTATTATTAACTGTCTTAATATCACTGCATCACTTTAACTGTGTGTTCTTCCCTCAAGCACATTACTGCCCAGGCTGTGCTTCTCTCTCTCTCTCTGCTACTGTCTCTCACTGCAGGGTTCTGCCTCCGGAGCTGGAGAGTCTCCTGCTGCTCCCATGATCCAGCTCAACCCATGATGCAACAATAATTAAAACATTTACTAGTGTTATTGATAGTGTTAGTGCTATTAATGTACCATTGTTTGTCATTATTATTCCTTTAGCTGTAATAATAATTATTACTATTATTATTATTATTATTACTATTATTACTACTACTATTTACACTTTGACTTAGTCTGTGTATGTGCAATGTTGTCTTTCTCCTACCCCATTCCCCCACCCCCCTCTCTTTCTGTCTAAACCCAACCGGTCGAGGCAGATGGCCGCCCACCTTGAGTCCGGTTCTGCTCGAGGTTTCTGCCTCTTAAAAGGAAGTTTTTCCTTGCCACAGTCGCCTAGTGCTTGCTCATGGTGGGATCTGTTGGGTTTTTCTCTGTAAATCTTATAAGATAAAGAGTACGGTCTAGACCTGCTCTATATGTACAGCGTCTCGAGATAACTTCTGTTGTGAATTGGCGCTATATAAATAAAATTTGACTTGACTTGACTTGACTTAAATGCATTTAATTAATAGAATATAATTATTGGGTTAAAAGCTGTTGAATGCTGAGATTTTTGGTGATTTGAGTTGATTGTTTATTGAAAACAGTAACACACTTGATCACACTTGTGATAGTTGGTCTCTTGTAGGAGCGTGTGATCTTTTGAGCCTTATATAGGATTGGACCTTTGTTGGCAGGAATATCTGAAGAAACTTTACACATAATTTGGTAGATTGATTGTGTGTTTAGTGGATATCATATGTGGTCTCAGTGTTGTGAACTTATTGTTATATAGATTAAGTTTTTGTTTTTTTGGAGTTGGCAAATTTATTGATTGTGGTAAAATAGTGACATAAAAAAATAAAATAAAATAAAATAAAAAAACAGGGAGAAATAGTTTAAGTAATTAGTTTTAAATAGCTTAAGTAATTAGTCTTAACTTACAATTAAAGAAGTTATTAAAATGTCGGAAAAGGATACTAAAATTCCGAAAGTCATTACTCCTGTTGAAGTAGTACAGAAGAATAATCCTTTAATTAAAGGTATCGCAAAGATATCGGAGAAATGGCATAAGCGCTGGCCTGAAATTGATCAACCATGGCCAGTGGAAGGAACTCTTAATCCAGATGTAATTAAAATAATGTATGTGCTTGTGTCTACATATAAGGCGGAACAAAACAAAGGCAAGAAAGGGGAAAAGCGTAAAGAAAAGAGACAAGTGGAGCTTGGTGTTCTTCAGTTGTTCGAAAATGAGGGACAGAAATTGATAAAAGCTGCAAAAGAAAAGAGAGATAGAAGTGTAGAGGAAATAAGAAAGAATGCAAAGGAAACAGAAAAACTAATGGCAGAAATTAATGCGCCTTTCTCACATCTGGATTCAAAGAAGAAACCCCCACCTTATGAGAAGAAGGTGAAGTTTGAGGAAATTTATCCCCAGCTCCCGGTGATCACTCAGGGGGGGTAATTATCAAATCAAAGATGAAAATGATCGAGTAATTGAAGTAGGACAAGCGGAAACGACTATAACAATATATCCAAGCTCTAAAAGTAAGAGGAAAACAATATGTCTGGAATCTAAAGATGATCAGAGTGACTCAGAAGAGATTGTGGGTGGATATGATCCTAAAGTAAGGAAGATGCTGGCTAGAGCGGAAAGAAGAGGAGATAAAACATGGGTGACAGAGGATTCAGAAGATGATAGCTCTAGCGAAAGTGAGAATGGAGACAGTGATTGGGAGGAGCAGATTTCTTCATCTTCAAGAGGTTTTTTCCCTGCAGCAACTAGCACTGGAATAGAAGAGGAGAGATGGATGGCCTTACAAGAGGTCGAGAAAAGTATGAACCAATGCCTTTCGCATCTCCATGAGACATCTAGACCAGAAGACCAGAAAGTATGGGAGAATCAATTAAAGTGGCTGCAGACACAAATTGATTTTGCAAAAACTGGGAATTAAACAACGTCTTGGAGCAGTCTATCATCCACAAAGCCAAGGGATTTGTAAAAAGATGAATGGCATTCTGAAGAACCGTATTGTTAAAATTTGTCAGCATACGGGGTTGAATTGGGTAGCAGCACTTCCATTGGCATTAATGGTGTGTCACTCGAGTGAGCTGCGTGATTTACATATGACACCTCATGAGCTGGTTACGGGAAGATGGATGCCAGTGCCTTGTTTGTGTATAAGTGGAAAGGGTCCGAGTTTGTCCCTTTTGGAAGATGAAATGCGAGCGTATGTTACATATATGGCTAATTTGCATAAAAGAATATCCACATATGTTTCTGACAGGCAAAAGAAAGAGGAAGTGCAGGAGAAGCTCGATGAGCAAAAGAGGAGCACAGTGCAACCTGGAGATAAGGTGTTCGTGAAGGTGTTTAGAAGGAAGTGGTACAACGAACGCTGTGAAGGACCATTTGAAGTTGTTCGCAGTACTGGAACTGCGGTCCAGGTTAAAGGGTCACCAACATGGTATCATTTATCACATTGTGTTAAAGCGCCAAGAGGTGGTGGTGAAGAGGTGCCGCGCTCTCAGAGCCAAGATGTTGGAGGCTCAAGAGAGTGGGGAGAAAATGTGGGAGAACATGCAGAAGAAGGGATGCATGAAAATCTCCAGAGACAAAACCCAGAAGGGGAAATTGTCCAGGTTGGGGACAATGTTGATGATCATGTGCATATTATTGATGATGCCGGAAGTGACTGCAGTTAATGGACAGGAGAGAAGGTTTGTTGACATTGATTTTCAATATGTCCCAGAAGCAGCAGAGTCTGTTTCAGAGGAGTGTAAAGCGCCAGAGGTAGGGCTGTGATCCTAATACAGGAGAAGTTGGAGCTTCAGTTAGACGAAGGAGTCCAAGAACAGTTTGGAAAAGAGTCAAACCAAAACGTTACCAGGACTAGGGTCAGAGTGACCTTAGGGAAGTCAGTTCGGCTCCCATGCCAGTGTACGGGAGAAAATAGCGGCGAAGGAAAATTTAGAGTCCAATGGGAAGATAACTATGGCAGGGTTTTAAATTTGTCAAGGACATCAACATTAAGGAAGTATGTGTTACTAAACGACAAAAAACGGTTGAAGACTGAAGGAGATTGTAGTCTCTATGTATATAGGCCCCAGCAAGGTGATCAAGGAGATTACAGGTGTTCTTTTTATGATCCGCGGTTTGAGAGTGAGGGACTCAGAGTTAATATAGTGACTCTAGAGGTAATAGATGACAGTAAGAGTATGGAGTTTCCTCAAGTTGTAGAGGAAACAAAAGAATTGATAACAATGGCATCAACTCTCCAGCCGAAAGTTGGAAAAATGGAAAGTATATCTACCTTTTCAGTGTTAAAGGTTACCGGAGGTATAAATGTATCACATTTAATTACAGTGTTGCCTCAGATAATTTCTGTGACACCAACTCCTATGAAGACTGTGGTTAGGGTTAATTTAGGAAGAGCAGCCCACCTTCCTTGTCAATGTGGGAAATGGAATGTTGGTGGTACTAATCCTCCTAATTGGGAAAATAGTCGTGGTGAAGATGTGTTGCTGGCAGGACCTGAAGTTGATATTCTGCCTCGTAATCAAAGGAAGTACTTGTTGTATAATGATATGAAGTGGTTAAAAGTTGTGGGTGACTGTTCACTTATTTTGCATAATGTTATTTGGGAAGACCAAGGGGAATATACGTGCACTTATTTGGAGCCAGAGTTTAAATTTGTTCCATTTCAAAATTATTGGATAGAAGGTTATATAACTTGTAAGGTAATACTTATAATAAAAGACCTGAGTCCTGTTGGAGTTTCCACAGTTATTAGAGGGGTTCAGGAAGAATAGTATACAGATGAAGGCTGTTACTTTAGCTCGGGAAACAACTAAGGGTGTTAATGTATCAACCCAGGCTACTACTTTAGAAATGACTTCGAAGGGGACAAATACTACAATAGCAACAACATTTTTGACGTCTATGAAATTTAAAAATGAGACACAGATATTTGATATATCTTTGAAATCTAAGGAGATGGTAAATGTAACTCAGAACCCTATGTTTAAGACAAAGTCTAGTGTAAACAGTAGTAATGAGATGTTTGAAATTAGAGAGCAGATGGTGGAAGAGAATGATGTAGGTTTATCTGTGAGGGGTCAGAGAACTCTTCCCAGTGGGAAAAATGAGTTGTCTGATTTTGATTGGACATTAGGTGACATGATGGATCAATACCATGCACTACAGAAGAGAGAGATTAAGTGGAAAGCATATGGTTTTGATTCTTCGAGATTACGTATTGCAGACCCATGGGCAGGTAGGAATCTATGGTTCCAGCAGGTAACTCATTCTGTAAGATTGGTTAAGAAATTGAATTGTCCATGTATAGTGAAGATTCCAGCACCAGGCACATGGCCTTCAATTTTAGAGACAATTTTAGTGCCAGAGCCATTAACCACTGTTTGTCAATCCTCTGTATTATCGTGGCTGTTGTATCAGCAGCAATCAGCAGGAGATACAATGATGGCTTTGTCAGTAAATTTGTTTAAGCCTAGATTTAATTGTTCTTGGTTAGGGGAATTACCATATGTGAATTTACTTGATCAGCATGACGATATGATGACAGCTGTTCCAGATGCAATGGAAGTAGCATCTGTTAGAGCTAAATGTTGTTTTTGTTCAAATAATACTTATAGTGCGCCTGGAATGTTTGTTGGAATATCAGACTGTGATGAGTATATGATGGATTTGGGTGAACATGAACATAAGGTTAGTGATAAATTGTATAAGGTAATTTTTCATATATTAGATCACAAACAGAGTAGGACACTAATGGTACAGAATCAAATTTTGCCTGGAAATGTGACTATTGGAAATTTCAAGGATATCTGGTGGGTTTGTGGTGATAAGGCATATATATTTCTACCATATGGGTGGACAGGATGCTGCTACATGGCAACGTTGAAACTCCCATATGAGGTTTTTACTGTCCAAAAGGGAGAAGCACCTGACGAGGTCCAATCAGATGTTACTTCTGGAAGCAGGATAAAAAGGGAATTGGCGCAATTTCATAATTTGGAGTCTTATTATTATTATTATACCATTGGAGGATAAGTTTAGGTGAGAAGTGGGGTATAGGATTATTTCCATGGTATGGAGTGGTATTTTTGGCAGATCATATTGATAATATTACTTACACTCTACAGGGCTTTACAAATGAAACTATTAGGGGTTTTAATTATTTGTTGAATACTCAGAGGAGTCACAGATTGATGTTGCTGAAACATGACGTGGCTCTAGATTATATTTTGGCCAAACAAGGTGGCCTATGTGTGGCTTTGAATTTAACTGGGGATGCCTGCTATACTTTGATTACTGATACTTCTGATAATATGACTAGTGTCATAGAGGCATTGAAGCATATAAGAGATGCGTTTGGTCCATCAGAGGGAGCTGGATGGTCTGCGAATGCTTGGTTACAGGAGAAATTAGGACCGGTGGGAGCAGTGTTAGTTCAGATTTTGGTAGCAGTTCTTTTATGGTTGAGTGTGATGTTTTGTTTCTGTACATTGTTGTTGACCTTTGCGAAGGCTATGATATTGAGATGGGTTGGAGTTGTAATGCCTGGAGAACAAAATCAGATGCCATTGTTACATGGGATTGACACAGATGGTGATGAAAAAGTAGTGATAGAAGGTGAACTGTTGGAGACATATCCATTTTGAATATTAAATCTTATTCTAATTTTGATATCTTTATTATTTTAGTCTTTCACTATAGAGTGATATGTTAAAGGAGGGAAATAGAAAATGTGATTTATAAGTTGGAATGATATGATATTGTAAATTTCACATTTATTTATAGGGTTGTATTCTGTATTTGATATTTCAATGTATATCTGTTGTTTTGCAAAAGATACTGGTTGGTGTTTTCTTTTCTTCCAGAATATTATTGGGGGAAAAACCACTATGAGGGGATTCAGATACTCAAACATGGACAGTAAGAATGGACTGGAGGACTCTCAACAAGACAACAACACTGTGATACAATATCCAGAATCAACACATCATCGACATTACAGTGACAGTCGACATTGCTGAGGAGCTGTTGTGTGATATATTTTTATGTTTAACTTAGTTTTTGATTTTTATGTTGTATGAGTAATGGTTGGGGATGATGTTTTTTGTTATTGGGTAAATACACTGGGACCTCAGATGTTTTTTTCTTTTTTCTTGATGCCTAGGGAAATTGGGGCTAGGCAGGGAAAGGTCCATTGGAAGGTGTGATGGGTCGACCAGCCTGAAAGTGGACAATGTTTGGATTTTATTTTCTGAGGGTTCCAGATGTATTTGCTTGAAGTTATATCCTTACACTAATGATGAAATTTCTTCTTTTAATTGGTCTGGAGTACTATAAGTGGTCGCCGAAGGCAGAGGGGCCGTGAGAGAATTTTCCTGTCTAGATTGTTTGATGGAAATTTCAGGAATGATAGCTGCTTGACAGGTTTTTCGCTCTCACACTCCATAAAGTTGTAATTATGCTCTAGAAAGCATGTGTAGGAGGACTGTTTATTACTTTTGCAAACATGTATATTTTATTCTTATATTTTTTGAGACTATTCTAGCCTCGAAAGGGGGGAAATATGTAGTGTCTCACATTCCATATGGTTTTTACTCTTTTGGAATGCCTGAAGCTCCATGTATGTCTTTCTATTCTTTGGGTTCATGTTTAGGTTAGTAGCCATGAACATATACATATAAGGAACAGGGAGAGGGCCTTTCCTCCCTTCTCTCTGTCTCTTGGAAAAGTGAGGTCATTGAGTGAGAGCCCAATGTCTTGCTGTAATGTATATACACACACATACATACATACATACATATACTTCTCTTCATCACCATCAAATATACCACAGTGACTGACCTTTTTCTTGCAAGGAAAATAAAACTTTGTTGGCCATCAGAAGTCTATTTCATTCTTCACCATGCAGCTGAAAATTTCCACAACACTGATGCTCCTCTGGCTCGAGATGGGGGTGTCCAAGCTGCATAGGCTCAGGTGAGGGTTCTCTCTTTAGGGGGTCCTGGGCTGTGCCTCCCTCACTTAGCCATGCACGGAAACCAGGAGAAGATGAAGGCTGAACCAGAGAAGCAGTGAGTGGGCACCGCTGTCTCTCTCTTCTCTCTCGCAGCCAGTTGTCTATGGAGAGTAACCTCTTGGAGGCATCCTGGCCACGGACAGGATGGTCGAAAACCCTCCTCATAAAGGCAGTGTAGGTAGCTGTGACTGGAGACTTGTTTCTCCCACAGAGCTGTAGCCCAGGCCAAGGCGTTTCCACGAAGAAGCCTAATTAGATAAGCAATTCTCGACTGTTCTGTAGAGTATGTATGAGGCTGTTGAGTGAACACAAGATCAGACTGCAAAAAGAAAGAACGACATAATCCAAAGTCACCTTCAAATTGGTTGGGGGAAGGAACCCATGGCTCCTTAATGGGTACAGGAGTTGGCACTGCTGGGGTGGGAGCTGGTGGCTGAACCTCAGGACTCGGGCGCTGATTAATTTGGTCCCGAATCTCCATGGCTTTGGTTGTGAGATCTCTGAGGCCCTCCATAACCTCCCTCAGTGCCTGGGCGTGCTGGCCAAGCAAGATTCCATGGTGGGAGACAGCCTGGTGGACAGGGTCAGTGTCTGTGGGGTTCTGCATGGCTGGATCGTACTATCATGCCTGAGCAAGGAACCCCGAAAAGCAGAACACGGACTGCAAGAAAAATAAAGTTTATTAAAGGAATTTGCGGTGGAGCGGTGTTGGGGGTGTGCTGGTCAAAAAGGGGTGCAGTGGCAGGTGAAAGGATCCAGGGGGGAAGTTGTGCTGCTGTAGGTGCTGGTTCCAATTGGAAATTTGAGCGGCTGGCAGGACGGTATGGCAGGCAGGCTGGCGGGCTGGCGGGCAGGCAGGCAGGCAGGTAGGAACTGAACAGAAGAAACAGGTTAGGTAACGATCAGATGCAGATTCTTGAGATCTTCTTAAGATGAGCCGACCTTCTCTCTACACAAACCGTGTGCATGGAGTGACAATCCAGCAGGGACTGAAGGCAGGAGCAGGGATTAAGTGCAACCTGAGTGATGAGCTGATGGGAACCAGATGAGCTTGATTGCAGCAGCAAGGCAGGTGTGGAGTGGCAGGGAGAGTGCAAGGGGGAGGGGCAGGCAACACAGAGACAGACAAACAGAAAGATACTGACAGACAGGTCAAATAGCTGACCTCATGACAGACAGTATCTTTCTCAGCTGTTACAGTAATACTTATCATTTGTGTCTACAATTTTGAAATAAAAGCATCATTTTTTTAGATGTTTAAATGTTTTCAGCCTATGGAAGCTCATTTCCACTGATTTAAAAAACTGCTCACATTAAGTCAAAGAGATAGTAAGTCATAATCATGAGATGATATGTTGAAACTGAGATAATAATTTGGAAAAGTCTGCATGCACTCCAGTGGCACACCTAGCTGTCCTTGACATGCCAACAATATGTTATCCTAAATAAGGTAACCATGACACTGACCAGATGTTTCCAGTTTCTGTTCAATGAAGATGGCCACTTCAGCCACATCATTTTTATTCTGTCTACAAACGAGCTGCTTCTCTTTTCAAGGGTGTGTTTCCTCCTTATAATCCAGTGTGAATCAGCAAGCAAATTAAGTATTTCATCTGCTGTAAAGCCCCTTCTTCAATGTGCTAACAATCCATTTCATTGTCAAGTTGAATAGGAGAACTCATGCCAAAGAACTGCTACTTTGAGTGTTGTGTGAAAGTATCTTATAATTTTCGACATTATCTCATAATTATGGCTTTTTATCTCATAATTTTAATTTATGTCATCATTTCAATTTATTATGTCATAATTCCATTTTATTATCTCGTAATTTTGACATTATCTCATAATTTCAACTTCTCATAATTTTGACATTATCTTATAATTATGGCTTTTTAATCTCATAATTGCAATTTATCATCTCATAATTGCGATTTATCTCATTATTGTGATTTATTTCATAATTACTTAATTACATAATTTCATCACTATCTCATAATTATGGCTTTTTATCTCATATTTGCTGTTTATGTCATAATTTCAATTCAATTCAATTTTATTTATATAGCGCCATATCACAACAACAGTCATCTCAAGGCACTTTTCATATAGAGCAGGTCTAGACCATACTCTTTAAAATAGGTATTTACAGAGAGAGACCCAACAAATCCCACCATGAGCAGCACTAGGCGACAGTGGCAAGGAAAAACTTCCTTTTAAGAGGCAGAAACCTCGAGCAGAACCGGACTCAGGGTGGGCGGCCATCTGCCTCCACCAGTTGGGTTAAGAAGGGGGGAAGTATAGCGAGAGAAGAACGGCATAACACGGGTTCCATATAAAATGTAAGGTGATGCCAGTAATACAGCAGTAGTAATGATAGTAGTGATAATTAAAGTATTAACTGCTAACAGCAATACAACTAATAGCAATATAAGTCATTTCAAATTCTAACAGCAGGTGTTGAATGGAGTTGTAGGAACAGCAGGAGACTTGTTATCACAGATCAGACTCTACAGCTCCAGAGGCAGAAATACCTGCAGAAAGAGACAGAAGAGGAGAGAGAGACGGAAGAGCACAATACTACAGGAAAGGGGAGATATTGAGTTAGTAACATGTAACATGGGATATGAATCCATATTGAGTGGAGAGAGAGGGAGAGAGAGGGGGAGAGAGAGAGAAAGGAGCTCAGTGCATCATGGGAGATCTCCCGGCAGTCTAGGCCTATAGCAGCATAACTAAGGGATGGTTCAAGCCTGAGCCAACCCTAACTATAAGCTTTATCAAAGAGGAAAGTTTTAAGCCTACTCTTAAAGGTGCAGAGGGTGTCTGCCTCCCGGACCGAAACTGGGAGAAGGTTCCACAGTAGAGGAGCCTGATAACTGAAGGCTCTGCCTCCCATTCTACTCTTGGAAACTCTGGGAACCACCAGTAAACCAGCATTTTGGGAGCGCAGAGTCCTGGTGGGATTGTAGGGGACTATGAGATCTTTAAGGTAAGATGGAGCCTGACCATTAAGGGCTTTGTATGTGAGGAGGAGGATTTTGAATTCTACTCTTGATTTGACTGGGAGCCAATGTAGAGAAGCTAACACAGGAGAAATATGGTCTCTTTTCCTAGTTCCTGTCAGTAATCGTGCTGCAGCATTTTGAATCAGCTGCAGAGTCTTTAGAGACTTGTTGGGGCAGCCTGATAATAATGAATTACAATAGTCCAGCCTAGAAGTAACAAATGCATGGACTAGTTTTTCTGCATCTTTTTGGGACAGAAAATGTCTAATTTTGGAGATGTTATCCATCTTATTATCTTGTAATTAATGTTGACATTATCTCATAATGTCGACATTATCCCATAATCATAATTTTCAACATTATGTCATAATTTCAATTTATCTCCTACTTATGACTTTTTATCTCATAATCTCAATTTATTTATTTATTTAATAATTATGACTTCTTATCTCATGATACCACCTTTCTATCTCATAATCATAATTGTTTAATCTCACAATTTCAACATTATCTCGTAATTTTGACATTATCTCATAATTATGATGTTTTTATCTAACAATTTCGACACTATCTCATAATTTCAATTTATTATCTCATCATTTTGCCGCCTCATAATTTTGACTTCTTTTATAATTCAGACTTATTATCTCACAATTACGACTTTTTATCTTATAATTCTGACTATTTGCCTCATGATTTTGACTTAACACAGGCAGTTTTTTTTCTTATACTGGCGGGAAACGGGCTTCCAGATCAGCCTGAGGTGCTCTGGTATGGTGCCTGTTGTCTTTCAGTGTTCTGTGTAGAAAAGGTAACAGAAAGGTTTGTGTCATCAGAGTTTTTATCTCCTATCCTCTTGTCGTCCTCTGAAGAAACTCTGGGCCATGTCCTTCTTCAATAGGTCCTGTGGGATGTCCTCTGCTTCACAAATGGACTTTTGGTTACAGGACGGTCAGGTTTTTGTGGGCTGCTTTCATGCACTGCCTCTGATGGAGTATAGTCATCACCAGTGCTTTCAATGTAGCTTGTACAGGCCTCTGATCCCTCAGATACTTTGGAGAACCATTCAAAATATTTTCTGGTAAGCTGAAAATGAAACATACAAGAGGCTTATAGTTAAAAAAGACATGAACCAAGTGTGAAAATCTTAAATCTCTGGGTCTCTGAGAGAACTTTGGCAACCTAACATGACAATGAACCCTGTGTGTTAGGCAGGGTCAGAGTTGGTGTGGTTTTGCAAGAGCTACAAGGTTAATAGAGAGACATGGTGGTTAATTCCACTGACTTTTATCTACAGTTGGATTCATTTTAAATGAATGTTAATGTCATGGGAATTTTCTGTTCAGTAAAGCACAGAGTCAGTGGTTGTCTTTCTGTAGGTTTAATTCTTATGTTTGCAAACGGACCCACTGTACTCCTCAAGCATGAGATGCACAATGAGTACTGAGTACAACAGATGATGGGTTAAATACAATAGAGAAAAGGTTACGTCCTCAAATTTACCAGCTTCTTCAAGGAAAACATCTTCTGGAGACTAAACAACAGTGTAGCCCTGAGAGAAAAGGCGTCAGCACCCTCAGGAGATTACACAGCAGCCCCAACTATGCAGTCCCTGTCCTTGATGGGGTGAGGTGCCGTCACCTTATTGACATGTGGAAAAGTACTAAGCATATGATATTTCATAAGGCACAATTGTACAAGTACAGCACAAATGTTCAAGATTATTAATAAATCACAATTATCATGAATCATATGAGAATTTCCAATACATTAACTTGTTAGGTATATATATATATACACACACACACACATACACACATACACACATATATATATATATATAGTATAAATACACATAGGGATATACAGACCTAACCCTAACCCTATCACCTGGGAGGACACCTGCATTGGAACTGGCCAGTAACAATAAAAGGATGAAATATTCTATTAAACTACTGTCATATGAAATGAGCTAAAAACAAATAACTATTAAATATGTAAATTGCAGCCATGTCTGCTGATATAAGTTGCAACATTATCTTCTTCCATCAATCATTGTTGCTGCAGGCAAAAGCCTGTTGCAGCATCTGAGTCTGGGGTTTGCTTTGAGCACTTTACTTTTGTGGGGATTCTCTCCATACTGTTTGACTGACTGATACTATTTGACTATTACTTAGGTGGTAAAAGAGGCTAATGGTGTACTATACAAGAATAGTGTAATGTGATGATATCACAACTGAAAATCAGATGGCCAAATAATGAGCCAGCATTATTACCTGTGTTTGGTATTTTTCGTATTCCGTGCGCCTGAACAAGCAATTAAATAACACCCGCCCAGGTGACGTAAATGTGTCCTCATTCCTGTGAGTCGGCCACTCTGTCTGCAGAACATCAAAGACAAAAAAGTGCATCTACCTGAT
This sequence comes from Lates calcarifer, assembly GCF_001640805.2. Lineage (NCBI taxonomy): Eukaryota > Metazoa > Chordata > Actinopteri > Centropomidae > Lates > Lates calcarifer. The sequence continues at coordinate 59,643 of NW_026117670.1, forward strand.
GTAACATTTGACCATCAAATACATTATTTTCACAATTTTGATGAAGAGCCACACATTGTTATAGACTAGCAAATAAGATTTTGACTGTTAAAAGACTGTGATAATGATGAATAGCTGTCTCAAATCAAATTCATGAAATTCTCAACAAGGCATGACAATAAGACTGGGAAGAGTAATTAATTGTTCCTTACTTTTACATTTACATTCACATTCACTTCAACTAGTACAGAACATTAGATGCAGAGAGAGCTGTAGCAGGTTTAAACACCCTCCTGATGCTGGCACTCCTTTCACAACCCTGAATATTAGCATAACTTTCAGCCTTCTGCCTGAGTCCAGCCCAATACATGTGAGTGGCAGGTAAATCAAGCAAATATATGTGTCTAAAAAATGTTAGTAAAAAAATGCTGTAATGGCATCTAAAAATTGAAGTTTGTTGACAATATTGTTCAACACTCTACAGTGACAAGCTAGGTAACGTTAGTCATGGGGCCACTGGAGTCTGGAAAGGTGTGACCCTCCCTCAATTCTGACTACAGATGAGATGATGAAATTATAAATATACTGAAAAGGAAAATAAGCCTCGGATGACATGAATTTAACAGCTGTTTCAACCTTAGCTTCACTGGAACAGAATCAGAACTATAAAGAAATAACAGCTCTCAGTAAATGCTTCCATATGAAACTATTTGGTGTGCAGCGTATCGTTTTTCTTTTACCGTTTGTTTACTTTCAGAAGTAGCGAGGTTAAGTTGTTGCTAATAAACACAACATTTCCTGCAGGCACCCCTTCACATTAAAAGTGTTCCACTGACGAACAAGGCCAATGCTTTTACCTTGAAGAAACTTACAGGAAATATAATGTTTTGTCACCGAGTCAGTGGAATTTTAACAGTGGTGATAGTATTCAAATAAAATGGGTCTAATTGACCAGGTATGAACGTATTCTGCTGTTAAATCAATCATTCAACGATTTTATATTAAAAATATACATTTCCATCAGCCACTTCCCATGTTGCAATCACGGCCTATAAAACAGCTGGACTACGGCAGACGGGGGCAATTTGAAATGGAATGTAGTCGATCTACAGCAGTTAACCCAAAGCAATATGGAACGTACCAAGTCTACCCACAACACAATGGACCTACCTGCTTTTATGATTCCCAGCAAATCTAGTAACGTCCACATGAACTGCACAAATACAGAGTGACACTAGTCATGTCCCTCATTTAATCCCTGCAGCCATCACTTTTATTTAGGTTACTTCATAAAAATGAACTTTTCAATGCTACACTGCATTTGACCTCCATTATTTATTTATCTGTTCATTCATTCATGCATTCATCCATTCATTCATTCAGTCTACACCCTCAGCCCAGGACTTCTCCATCCTCATTGATGGTCATACTGTCACTCCCTCCCCCTCAGTGTGTAACGCTCTCCTTCAAATCCCACATCAGCAACATCATCAGAACATTATCCTTCCACCTCTGGAATAACGCCCGTCTCTGCTCCTCCCTCTCCCACTCCACTGCAGAAATACTCATTCATGCCTTTATAACCACCAGACTCGACTACTGCAATAGCCTGGTTACTGCTTCAGAGACCACATTTCCCCTGTCCTCCAGCAGCTCCACTGGCTCCCTGCACCGCATCCAGTACAAACTCCTCCTCATCACCTACAAAGCTCTCAATAACCTTCCCCCCTCTTATCTCACTGACCTCCTCTACTACCATTCCCCCTCCCACCGTCTCTGATCTGCTGATTCAAACCTCCTGACCCCCATCACCTGAACCAAGCACCGGACCTTGGGGGACCGAGCTTTCACTGCCGCTGCCCCTACCCCCTGAAATTCCCTTCCACTACACAGGAACTCGGACTCATTACAGACGTTTAAATCACTAATCAAGACCCACCTGTTCAACCTGGCATTTACATAACTACAACTTTATTTAATTTACTCATTTCTTTTTACTGTTTCTCTTTTCTTGTGTTATATTGTTAAGTGTCTTGAAAAGCGCTATAGAAATTCTTCTTCATTCTTCTTCTTCTTATTCTTATTATTATTATTAATGATAATAATGTTAACATTATTATTATGATTATTACTACATGGATATTTTTTTCTGAGATGAGAAGTGATTTTGAGCAGTCGGTGACAGGCCTATGTGTTTCCATCCCCATCTCCTCCATTTTATTGATAACTAAAAATAATTAAATATAGGCTGATGATAAGTGGAGCCAGGTGTGCAAATAGGCAGGGCAGTCAGGTGAGTGAGGACAGGGAGAAATGTCTTTACACATCTGGTGGGCAGCAAGAGCAAGGCAAGTTAAGGAAGGAATTTGGCTAGGGAACAGTGATTCAGATTGTGACTGTATCCCACCCTTGAGGGATGAAATCCAGACATCCCTATGCAAGAAAGAAGCAAGTCCAGCAGGAGGGGTTCTGGAGATTAAAAGAGCAGGGGCCCTCTGGTGTATAATATGAGGGCAGGATAAAGACAGAGTAGGGTGGACACTTCTGATGGACAGCTAAGAGGCTGGATAGACAGGTGAAGCTGGTGTATAATATGAGGGCAGGATAAAGACAGAATAGGGTGGACACTTCTGATGGACAGCTAAGAGGCTGGATAGACAGGTGAAGCTGGTCAGGAGAACAGCCTGGAGGCCAGAAAGCCACAGAAAATGTCATCACTTCATCATTTTATCTTATTAGACATTTGTGTAACATTTTGTCATAATTAGTAATATTAGTATTGAGTTATGGCCAAAAACGTGTTTTGTGAGGTCACATTGACCTTGACCTTTGACCTTTGCCCCTCAAAATCTAACCAGGTCACCTTTGAGTCCAAGAGGAGATTTCCTTTAAGACAGATCACATTCACATGAATGGGACTAAACTTTGACCTTTTCGCTTTACTAATTTCATCCTGTTAGATAACTTGGACTCACACAGACTTTTATTGTCATTCAGTATGCAGCAAGTGTATACAGAACAAAACTTTGTTTGCATAGGCCTCAGTTTTTACAGTTTTCAGTGTAGTGCAAATGTGTGTGCAAAAAAATTCTGCAAGCAGAATGGAGATAAATATACTTAAAGCTTACATATGTACAGCAATTTACAGCAGTATAGATCCCATTTGTGTGATTATTAACATATGAGTTATAGCACAAATGTGAAGAATTTTCCTAAGATTACATATAATATAAAAAAAATTAAAAAATGTTAATGATTGATTGTTTTTACACGATTTACAGACATTAATGCATATTTTTATATACTTATGGCAATCAAAATTTTTATCATTCATATTTTCCAAAGAATAAGACTGCTCTGAAAGGAAGTTACAGTGATTAAATGGGTTCCCCTGATGATTTAAGGCCAAATTATTCAATAAAATTAAAGTCTGATCACATAAAAGTGTACTAATCTATATAAAATATGAAACATATGCAGTTACACACCAATTTTTTTTTTCAAGAAAACCACACTAGGCATATCAGCAGACTGTTTTCTATTGGTTGCGCATGTGGGGGGACCAAGATTCGGACCCCACGGGGTGAGTTAAGGTCCCCACCGGAATAGAAAAAAAAAAAAAAAAAACACACACACACACACACACACACACATGACTTCATGTTGAGGAGTTTGGTCTCTGGTTTTCCATTTCTTTTTTACATTACATGTTCATTTTGGAATACATTTTCAGTGCCTATTTGTATTTTCACAGCAGTTATTTATGTCAACCACTACTCTGAGACATTGTTCACAGCTAAATAGTGTTAAATAAAAATTTGGTGGTGATTAATGGTTTTTGTTTTAATTTAAGAGTAGTTAACACAGACTAGTCAAATTTGACCAGGAATACTAAAGTAAGGGGCGGGGGGTGAACACAACAGGAGGGTTAATGGTCTCCAGGATTGGACATTATGTTAATTAGGCCTCAAAGGCCTTGCTTAGATTTATGGAGGCAAAAATCTGATTCCTCCCTGAAGAAGGAGGAACTATCCAGATCTTGTGTTATCCAGACCTCCATCTGGAGGATACCCACCATATTCCACCAGCGATAGTGAAAGGCCATGTGACCAGAATGAGAGTGTGCAGCCCTTGGAGAAGATCCAGGCTGTAGACCAGAAAGTGAAACTTTGCAGAATCTCCCTAGAAACAGATCCAAACAAGCCATTGGCTCAGTGTTGTATATGTAATGAATACATCAAACAGTGCAAACAAAAGATGATGCAAGCAAGGTCACAAAACAGAGCCAAAACAACAGGGCCAGAGCACTGTACTTAATGTACATATTAAAGACATGGGCTGCAAATAGTCAAACGTTTTCCATCGCGGTCAAGGAAAGATGTGAGGCCAGACTGATAAGGAATTAGCAAAAGAGATCCACAGTATTTAGAGAATCTAACTGCACTTACACTAGGCATTTTTTTTAACCAACTTTATTCATAACACATGGAAGACACAGAGTGACTAACTCAGTGCTATCGGCCACAATTCAATAAGATTTCCTCTCCAATACTAGTAATATAATAACATGAAAGTTGAGCCATTAAAATAACGATAAAAAAGGAATTGTGTGACGGATCCTGAGTAAATTATATTCAGACAGAAATGTATAGTTTCCTGTTATGGGCACTTTGACCCTTTTTATACATTTGTTAACTAAAGAAAATATTTTTTTTAGAGGGGGAAGGATTTTCAGAAGTTTTGGATTGTGTCAAAAATGTTGTGTTTACATGTTTGTGGATCTGAGCAAAGTAACTACGATGGGGCGTTGCTTTAAACACTGCTGCTGGAAGGAATTGTGGGATGGCATTCTCTCCTCTCCTTTAGTGAAAGAAGGTCCAGTATGTCCTATGCTAAAGTAGATGAGTTAGGAAGCAGGCTCCTTTCCTTAACATTTGGAGAATTGGACCAGCTCTTAGCATGGCTGCCACTGAGATACTTCCAGGTCATCTCACTCAGTTAGGAACCTTCCTAAGCAAAAAGGACTATTTGACCGCAGCCTGTAACTACCAAGTTATCAAGTGAACAAAACTCTCAGAAATAAAAGTCTCCTTCTGGACACTTTTTCTTTTTTTCAACTTTAGCTGTATTTACAGAGGGACTTGATCAGTGCTGTAGCAGGCCGTCCAATCAACATGATCTGTATTTTGCACACACTTTTCACCTCCTCATCCCTCTCCCTAATTTCAGGTTTCATTCAGAACCTTTTGCGAGGCTGGTTTTGAAAATTCTGAAGCTAGAGATTAGTGATGGAACTGTGAAGTGATGTGTTCATCTTGTTCTCGTCAGGCTGTAATTAGGAATTTGGAATGACTGAATTAGCAGAAGAAAACATGAATAAACTGACAAACCTGAAGAAATGCGTAAATAGTAATGCAATGCTAATGATGAGGATGATATCAATGATGATGGTAAATACAGAGCTGAGTAAAATCCCTCCTACCCTGCATTTACTGTGATGGACCCAATTACTCAGAGGGAGGCTGTAAGCACTTGAGACTGAAGTGTACATGAAGAGGCTTCCTCTCTCTGATGATAATGGTAATTACAGCACTAATCTAAAGGCATTTCCATTTTCAATTACAAGGTTGATTACAAGAAGAGTGAGTTTACATGGAGAAGTTTAGTGTAAGTGTGCAGGGCTGAAAATGGTGTCAGATTTAAAATCCAAAAGTTAGCTCAAAAATAAACTTTTTTTAGCTTAAAATAAAGAGAAGCTGAATTATTCCATCTCGTAATGTTGTAGTTTACATGTTACAGTACATTTTCCTGTAGCTGGTACACTACACTAACAATGAACAAAGGTCTTAATTCTGGTTTGGAATAAAAATGTAAAGCTAAACCTTCAGCTTTGTGACGTCTTGTCGCTAGTAAAATTAGCTAATATGCACTGATGTAGTATAAGCAGGCTTCAAACACAACATGAGTAAAAAAAAAAAATGAAATAACAGAGTAAATGTAAAATATGTTCAACTGTGTTTTTTGGAAGGTCTGATATATTTTTGAATGTTGGTTTTTCTCCTAATCATGACTCACCAGAGAAAACCACAGCTCTGCTCTCTGTTTAAACATTGAAACAATGACCTCCTGTGGCCTTGTGAATAATGACTGCTGTCTCGCAGAGGTAAAGGTGGCTGAAGTGGGACATTGTTATCACAAACTGTATGACCTGGACAAACGAGACAAGTGTTGGCATGCTGTTTCCTATCAACAGTCAGAGTTGGTTTATTTTAACCAGGACCACCACGATTAGATGAATCATCCAGCTCACTGGATGTAACTGACTAACTGAAATGACTCCACTGTTGATTTGGACTCCCACAGTGACCTGGCTCTTCTCTTGACTCACACCAGCCACAGAACAGAGATAAAACCATATTCCAGCTCTGTCCTTTGAAATAAAATAGCAAACATACAGTACATGAAGTGAAAGTTTATCAAAGTTCTCGTAAGTGAAATACATAAACATCCATTCACAGAATCAGAAGGTGGTCCTGTCAAATCTGTCTTGAGGAAAAGTTCCATCATTGGCCTGCAAACCAATGAAGAATGAAAACTGCTCTGAGGCCAGAAACATATGATCTGATATTTAACATTTCTCCTGGTGTTTGATTCACTGAAAAAAAAATATTGTGTCAAGGGTTGCAGTGTGGACACAGGTGCAGACAGGAGGCAGAGACAGAGTTAACAAAAACAAGGTCCTTTATTCCAGCAGGGTCGGTACATAGGTAGGCAGTCAGAAAAGGCAACAGTACGAAGGGCTATAGCTAAGACACAGTCAAACAGGCTGAGGTCATACACGAAAGGAAAAAGGCTGAGGTACAAAGGGACTGGAGTTAAGGCAAGGTCAAAATCACAGGCTAGGGTCAAAAACTATGGCTACTAGAGAACAGATAGCTACGTGAAGGCTGGTAGGTCTGGCAAAGGCACAAGACAAACTGGCAGGGAGTGCAGGGACACAGACACTAAATACACAGGAGCAGGGCAGACAATGAGACACAGGTGAAACATATTAGTGCGGGGTAGGTAATCACCAGGAGGAGGGAGCACAGAAGGAAGGGGAAGACAAGACACCTGAAACAAGAGGGAGGTCAGTGATTTCAAAATAAAACAGGAAATAATACAAACAAAACTGAACTACAAAATAAAAAGACCTGGCTCAGAGCTGACACCCTGACATATTGGATTAATCTTAAGCTCAGCAAAGAAAACAATCATCACTTTCAACATGTTTGCAGACAGTTTCTACTTCCATATCCAGCAGATCTGATATAAGTCCAACACTCACTGAGAAAATCTATGTTGATATAAAATACAAATATTCCTGAGAAAGATAAGTGCCTCTTTAGCTGCTAAACTCGCCAGCTAAACTCTAACTGTGTCAGTCTGCTGAGCAGGTAGTGTACAGTGGCTTCATTAAAGCTTACTCACTCACACAGCTACCTGCTGCTGTGAGTGATACTTTGAGAGTGGAGTTTTGGGAGGAGAAAACCCAAATACTGAGCTGAGAGGTTAAAATGTTCGGTAAATAAATAGACATTCCAAACTATTTTTAAGATTAAGGCAAATAAAAACTGATTAAATTAAGCCAATAAGCCATCAGTTTGCACATCAGTGTTCCTATTCATTTTTTACCTTACCAGATGGTTTTACTGGCTTACAGAGACACACATGACACATGATTTGAAGACGGGGTAGAGTGCTCTGAATGACTCCTGACCCATTCCTAAACTGTTGCATGCACTCACTTACACTATGTTGCCAGTTTGTTGGGTACACCTAGTTAAAACTAATCCAAATTAAAAGTGCTCACGATACGCCTTCTGTGTAGACAGGATGTATTACAACAGCTGCACTAAATTTCTCCATCATGAAGGTTATAATATATCTAATATTTTGTCCACCACCTTTATATGAATGAGGCGACTAAATATTAGAAACACCTCTCATTATAATACAGCACAGTTCAGAGGCTCTGCAGTGTTTCCAGAGTCAGTCTTCCACTATGGGCTAGATTCCAGGAGTTAGACTGTAAGGCACAGAAGGAGAGATGCAAGTCAAAGTGTGAATTAAAAGGTGTAATGGGATGTTAGCTGTGTGTTTTGGTCTGATGCTACAGTCACGGACATTCGAGTCTAAAGGGCTGGCCCTGCTGAAGGGAGCTGTCTGTGAGGGAAAGGCAGCACCATACAACCTGGAAGCTGAAAAAGGATGGAGCTTTTGGCTCTTTGTGAGAAATAACTCACAGTGAGCTACACCTTTAAGAACACACTCTCTATGTCTCATACACACACACACATGTCAGTCTGTCAGAATGTCCGCACTGACAGCATGTTAAAAAAAAAAAAAGTCTGTCCTTACAGCTGTCTCTTCACTCATCACATCATTTCTTCTCCAACCCTCCTGGGAATAGTCAGCCCAGGAGGGTTGTCTCATCTGAACTGGAAAACAGGAGGTAATGCTGGGTTTCCTGGAGCAGATTACACAACTGTATTACCGACAAGACATTTCACCCTGACTACAATTTGGTAACTCAAATACTGTAGAGTTACAGTGGAAACTGCGGAAGTCTTGACTGAGCAAGGAATTTTGTGGATAGTGACACAGACTGAGAAAGATTATTTAGTCAGACTGAGACTCTAACTGGCTGTACATCCAGTGACTGCTGCAATGCTAGTGTTAAGGCATGAACTGTCATAACTGTGGATAAAAGGCCATGTAGAGCAGGCACGCAGGAATAAAAAGAGCACACACAAAAACTCAAAGACTGAAAAGAAAGGAGATGCTGTAAAACAAAAAGATGTTCACACAGTTAAGCCTGGTAGTGAGAGAGCTAGTGAATCTTCAGAGGATGAATTGCTTGCTGCAGTAAATATTATGTGAATAATGAGAGCTCAGAAGGCTCTTGGGCTAAACCCAGGTTGAGGGGACATTTGGTGAAAATGCAGACAGATACTGGGTCAAAGGCAGCATTAGGGTGATGCAAAATCTATGGGAAATTCACGCAGTTTTTATGGCGTACGCAGGACATCAAGTTCACATGAAAGGACTGACAGGCGTGGCTGTTGAGTGGCACGGCCAAATTTCAAGGCTTCCAAGTTGAGCTAGACTGAACGGTCAAGAAGCTGTCATGTGGTTCCACTCACCTGTAGGCCATATTGGGAAAACAAGGCCATATTTTCTAGACTACAACTAAGTCCAGTTGCGTTCGATTTAAATTTCCTTGAGATAACTATGACCTGGATGAATGAGAATATTCACAGGCATGACATCACAAATAGTTTTGGTCAGTACTTTGTGACAGTACAGTTGTTTGTGGTCAGTACTTTGTGACATCACACTTTGTTGTGGTCAGTACTTTGTGACAGTACAGTTGTTTGTGGTCAGTACTTTGTGACATCACACTTTGTTGTGGTCAGTACTTTGTGACAGTACAGTTGTTTGTGGTCAGTACTTTGTGACATCACAATTGTATGTAGTCTGTACTTTACTATGCCTGGATGTTTTTTCAAGTATCCTTAGATGTCCATCCACTGTCCATTGATGTTTTTTCCAGCATCCTTTGATGTCCCATCCAGTGTCCTTTGATGTTCTTTAATGTTTTTCCAGTGTCTTTTGATGTTTTTATGCAGTATCCTTTGATATTCCATCCATTGGTCTTTAATGATGTTTCCAGTGTCCTTTGATATCCCATCGATTGTCCTTGTTATATCTATTGTCCTTTGATATTTTTTTGCTGTCCTTTGAAGTCCTTCCAGTGTCCTTTGATATTTTGAAGTGTCCTTTGATGTGATATCCAGTGTCCTTTGATATCCTTTCATGTTTTATCCAGAGTCCTTTGATTTTATTTCCACTGTTCTTTGAGGTCCATCCAGTTTACTTTGATGTTTTTTCAAGTATCCTTTGATGTCCATCCAGTGTTCTTTGATATTTTCAACAGTGTCATTTGATGTGATATCCAGTGTCCTTTGATGTTTTTTTTCCACTGTCCTTTGATGTCCATCCAGTTTCCTGTCATGTTTGTTTCCACTGTCCCTTGATGTCCATCCAGGTTCCTTTGATGTTTTTTTTCAGTGTCCTTTGATGTCCCATCCAGTGTCCTTTGATGATTTTTACAGTGTCCTTTGGTGTTTTGTTCACTGTCCTTTGATGTTTCTTCAATATTCCTTTGATGTTTTTTTCATTGTCCTTTGATGTCCAGCCATTTCCTTTGATGTTTTCTCCAGTGTCCTTTGAGGTCCATCCAGTGACTATTGATGTTTTTTTCAGTGTCCTTTGATGTCCCATCCAGTGTCCTTTGATGATTTTTCAGTGTCCCTTGATATTTTTTCACTGTCCGTTGATATTTTGGACAGTGTCCTTTGAAGATATCCAGTGTCCTTTGATGTTTTATTCAGTATCCTTTGATGTTTTTTCCAGTGTCCTTTGATGTTTTATCCACTGTGCTTTCATGTCTATCCAGTTTCCTTTGATGTTTTTTCAGTGTCCTTTGATGTCCCATCCAGTGTCCTTTGATGTTTTTTTTTACAGTGTCCTTTGTTATTTTTTCACTGTCCTTTGATATTTTGGACAGTGTCCTTTGATGTGATATCCAGTGTTCTTTGATGTTTTATCCAGTTTTCTTTGGTGTTTTGTTCACTGTCCTTTGATGTTTCTTCAATATTCCTTTGATGTTTTTTTCACTGTCCTTTGATGTCCATCCAGTGTCCTTTGATGTCCCATCCAGTGTCCTTCGATATTTTGGACAGCGTCCATTGATGTCTCATCCAGTGTCCTTTGATGTTTTATTCAGTATCCTTTGATGTTTTTTCCAGTGTCCTTTGATGTTTTATCCACTGTGCTTTCATGTCTATCCAGTTTCCTTTGATGTTTTTTCCACTGTCCTTTAATGTCCATCCAGTGTCCCTTAATATTGTGAACAGTTTACTTTGATGTGATATCCAGTATCCTTTGATGTACTTTGATGTTTTATCCTTCGTCCTTTGATGTCCATCCAATTTCATTTGATGTGTTATCCAGTGTCTTTTGATGTCTTATGATGTTTTATCCAGTGTCCTTTGATGTCCATCCAGTTTCCTTTAATGTTTTATCCAGTGTCCTTTAATGTCCCATACATTGTCCTTTGATGTTTTTTCCAGTGTCCTTTGATTTTTTATCCACCATTCTTTTATGTATATCCAGTTTCCTTTGATGTTTCTTCAATTTTCCTTTGATGTTTTTTCCACTGTCCTTTGATGTTCATGCAGTTTCCTATCCAGTGTCCTGTGATGTCCCATCCAGTGTCCTTTGATATTTTAGACACTGTCCTTTGATGTTTTATCCAGTGTTCTTTGATGTTTTTCTCAGTGTCCTTTGATGTTTCTTAAATTTTCCTTTCATGTCCATCCAGTTTCCTTTGATATTTCACTATAGTTCTTCAAATATTTATTCAACTTTTTATTATTATTCTTCTCTATGTTTTTTGGCATCTAACTACTTCCACATACTTTCAGCTATTAAAACCATTCAACCACCAAAATGTTCAGCTCCTTCAGGACATTATTGCTTGTATTCAACTTTTTTATACTATTTATACTTTTTAAAATATTTAGCTTTTTCTGCAAATTTTTTCCCATTCAAATGAATGGACGGAATGTTCAACTCCTTGAAAACTTCAGCGTCTTTTAACTTTAACTACTTCAGCATACTTTGTGCTAGAAACTTCATTTAAACTTTAAACAAGTCCCAATAAGTTCAGCTATTCAACTTGCATTCAGCTTTTTGATATCTTGTACCATTTTTGAATTACAGCAATTTATATTTCATTCTAATTTTTGGCAATTCCTGAGTTTATAATGGGTGTGTATTGCGCTGGCTAGAGTGGCTCTGGCTTTCAGCCCTTCAACTTTTTCTCAAATTTTTGTGCTTGAACCCTTCTCCTGCCCACACCTTTCACTTCTCACACAAAATTTATACCACAAATTGTAGATAATTTTGTGCTCTGTCACAGTGTGACTCCCTAAGCCATAGGATTTACGGTTTTTGAGTTAGCAATCTCTGATCACCAAGAGGAGCCTTCAACTGCCCCATTCATCTCCATTTCAGCTGTCTTCATACAAAACCCAAACCAGGCCAGTTTTTAAACTGCCATACTGTGGTCATTTTTCACTTCATCTACACAAATAACACGTCTGTGTTCAGTAAAGTCTCTCGGCACTGGTAGTCACCAGATTTTATCAATAACAGTTATGGTTTTTGAATTATTAGGAGGAGTTCAAGAAGTGCACAGAGCAAAATCTGACTCTGTAGAGGCTGAGACCTTGATATTGCTATGACAACCTATGAGTGCAGTTGGACACAAACAGGTGACTGTGATCAGCTGATCTCTGATGTCTGTGCTGTTTATCAAACTCTTGACTTACTTTTCTGTCAATACAAGATACATGGATTCCTCTTACTCACAAATCACTAACTGATGAGGTGAATTATCTTTAAGCAGTGTTTAAGACTTCATACCTCTTTCTCTCTATTTTAACTGAGTCAAACCCTCAGCAGCTGATTTTACCTTTCAACTGTTTCTACCTCTTTTACATTTTAATTTCCAACTTTTGATTCTGCATTTAGCTGTTTTTCCTTTCTGCTTCCACCCCTGTTTGGGTTGTAACTGCTCCTACATACTTTCTGCTACAGAAACCATTCAACTATCAAAAGGTTTCAACTGTTAACCTTTTTACATTTATGCTTATTCAATTCTCTTCAACTCTTTATGCTTTTTAAAATGTTCAACTTTGTCTACAATATTGCTATTCAAATGAATGCTTCAGCTGTTGGTTTTAATTTTCAGCTTCTGCATCTGCCCTTTTCTCTGATAATTTCAGCCATTTTAAACTTCTACAATTACTTTTGCCTTTCAAATTTTAACTTTTTCTTCTGCATTTCAACAATAATTTCAGCCTTTCAACTTTTTCTTCTGTAGTTCATCAATCATGTGTGTCCTGTATGGGACATCAAAGCAAACTGGATAAAACATCAAAGGACACTGGATGGGACTTCAAAGGACACTGGATAAAACATCAAAGGAAACTGGATAGACATCAAAGGACACAGGATAAAACATCATAGAACATCAAAAGACACTGGATATCACATCAAATGACACTGTCCAAAATATCAATGGAAACTGTATGGGACATCAAAGGACATTGAAAAAAACATCAAAGGACACTGGATAAAAAATCAAAGGACATAAAAGGACACTGGATGTGACATCATCAGACACTGGATGGGACATCAAAGGACACTGTCCAAAATACAAAGAACACTAGATGGGACATCAAAGGACACTGTAAAAAAAAAATCAAATTAAATTGGGTGGACCTCAAAGGACAGTGGATAAAACATCAAAGCACATCAAAGGAAACTGGATATCACATCAAAGGATACTGTTTAAAATAGCAAAGGAAACTGGATGGACATCAAAGGACAGTGGAAAAAACATCAAAGGACACTGGATAAAAAATCAAAGGACATAAAAGGACACTGGATGTGACATCATCAGACACTGGATGGGACATCAAAGGACACTGAAAAAACATGACAAGAAACTGGATGGACATGAAATGACAGTAGAAAAAACATCAAAGGCATGTTGAAGAAACATCAAAGGAAACTAGTTGAACATCAAAGGACAGTGGAAAAAACATCAAAGGACATTGAATGGGACATCAAAGGACACAGAAAAACATCAAAGGATACTGGATGGGACATCAAAGGACAGTGGAACAAACATCAAAGGCCAATGGATAAAACATCAAGGGACTCTGGATATTACATCAAAGGACAATATGTGGGGTGGCTGAGGCTCAGAAGGTAGAGCAGTCGCCCACCAATCAGAGGTCAGTGGTTCGATTCCCAGCTCCTCCAGTCTGCATGCCGAAGTATCCTTGGGCAAGATACTGAACCCCAAATTGCCTCTGATGTGTGTGCATCGGTATGTGAATATGTGTGAATGTCTAGCAAAAGCACTTTGTATATACGTGTGTTGTATGAATGTGTGTGAATGGGGTGAATGTGATCTGTAGCATGAAGCGCTTTAAGTGGTCGAAAAGACTAGCAAAGCGCTATATAAGTACAGTCCATTTACCATTTACCATTAACTTGATGGAAATCAAAGGACAGTAGAAAAAACATCAAATGAAAATTGACAAAACATCAAAGGACAGTGGACAAAAGATCAAAGGTCACTTGATAAAACATCAAATGACACTGGATGGGACATCAAAGGACAATGAAATAAACATCAAATGAAACTGGATGGATATCAAAGGACAGTGGAACAAACATCAAAGGACACTGGATAAAACATCGAAGGACACTGGATAAAACATCCAAGTACCTCAAAGGACACTGGATATCACATCAACGGACACTAGATGGACATCAAAGGACACTAGAAAAAAATATGAAAAGTACACTGGAAATAATATCAAAGGGCATCAAATGACACTAGATATCATATCAAAGGACATGGTTTAAAATATCAAAGGAAACTGAATGGACATCAAAGGACAGTGGAAAAAACATCAAATGAGACTGGATGGACATCAAAGGACAGTGGAAAAAACGTCAAAGGTATGTTGAGGGAAACATCAAAGGACACTGGATGGACATCAAAGGACACTGTCTAAAATATCAAAGGACACTGGATGGGAAACTGCATGGACATCAAAGGACAGTGGGAAAAAACATCAAAGGAAAATTGAAGAAAGATCAAAGGACTATGGACAAAAGATCAAAGGACACTGGACAAAACATCTAAGGACACTGGATGGGACATCAAAGGACACTGAAAAAACATGACAAGAAACTGGATAGACATGAAAGTGTAACCTACCTCAGCTCCTACTGTTAGTGGTAAAGGCTAGGTAGTACAGATATGATTTCTTCAGTAGGTTGATATTCTTGCAGACCAGTAAATCAGAAGTCTAGTTTTGCTATAGGAGAGGGGGGTACTAGAAATTTGCATTGAGTGTAAGAGTAAAGAGTTCACACAACCAACAGGTAAGTATTTACATAGTATATTGTGTTGATTAAGAAAATTGAATGGTAAAAAGAAAAAATAAATGAATGAGTGTCAATAAACACCTGAGATGTCAACAACAATTCAGAAACTGAATCCCAAAGTCACTGACAAAATTACAGTTCTGGTTTTGGATGGCTCGCCACAACCACTGAGTTTTCCTCCACCTTACAGAACAGGAAGAATCTCAGCAGAAGAAATATCCTTGCAGGTCTTGAAACCAGGAAACCATACAATGAAAAAGACCCAGCCTATAAGGGCCAAAAAAAAAATGTTACTATATATTCTTGTAACAAAATATACCTCTGCAGATAAACACATATATATAAACAAATATATACACATTCCTGTACATCACAGTAGTGCTTCTCAATTATCATCATAACCACTTTCATTGTTCATCAATGAACTGAATACAATTTTCAGTACTAACATGAACCAAAATGGCTGAGCCATCACTCTACCGCCACTCACTCACAGAAAACACGAGGCGAGAGCAAATGCAATTTACCACCTTAACATTTAAACAAAAATGAATTAACTTGACAATTTTAAGCAAAACATACATGAAATAAATGCCTCTACATCCTACATTACCACTAGCATATGCACAATTTTTTCAGTCCATATATGAGATTAATGGTAAACAAGTTTACTCACCAGAGGCTCAATCACCATATACACACAATCTCCAGCACAATACAGGTTCACAGGGCTCTCATCAGTCCAGGCTACACTTGTTAAGAAACAGGGACACAGGAGTTAAGCAGTATATATTCTCACAAAATGAATTTAGCGAATCTAATGTGACTAGCAACCTAAGCTAATGCCAGGGCTGCTAATAAACACAACTCACGCTCTCTCCTGTCCTCTTGACAAAACAGAAAAAAATCCAGGGGGGTCTTGCTCTCCACGCTGACGAAAATGTTGACAAAAAGGTCTGAATATCTTGCTCTTATGCTCAAAAACAGTAACACTTGCAGCGAAAAGGTAGCATGCAGCCGCCTCCACGTCGGTCCGGCAGAGAGAGAGAGGAAAAAACAAACACGGCAGCACGTATGCCCTGACGGCACCTGATTGGTTATGCTACATCATGTGAACTTCATGTCATCATGTCACCTGAATCTTGTACACTTTCAGAAAAGCACATTCACCACCCTTGAGATGAAACAAAAATACTCTTTCCAACAGATCTAGATAAACATGTACATCATTTATCTTACTTTTTACTGACATATTTAAGATTTTAATCCTAAATCCTCCATTCCTTGAGGTAAGATTATTTTAAATCAACCCTATTCATTTTATCTGTCACAAAAAAATATGAATTCATTTATTCATTCATTTCACCAATAGACCGATGAACTGGGTTACTCAGAAAAAGGCCTAGTAACCTGGGTTACATTCACATAGTTCATTTTCAGTGATGGTCGATCTAGGTGTGCTACTTGATCTTGTATTGCTCATGTATCTTGTATTGGCTGAGGTGATTCCTCCTCGGTTTCTACTACACGGTCGAGTATAACACCGAGTCAGAACCATGTTCTGCCAGGCTGCTGCAGTTGTTGATGCTGCTGCTGCTGCTGCTGCTGCTAGTGCTGCTGCTGCTGCTGCTAATGCTGCTGATGCTGCTGCTGTCATCCTCTTGGGCTTTTTGTGGAGACTCAAGTGTTCGCTTCCTGATGACCTCCTCCAAAGACACCCGGTCACAGTTCAAAAGTTGTATCAACAACCAAAGGCTGTGCATGTGGAGGATCTCATATTGACTGGGAATATCCCTCCTCAGTGTCTACTATATGTTTGAGTCTAGAACCGAATCGGAACCAAGTTCTTCCAGGATGCTGCTGCTGCTGCTGCCTCCTTTGGGTTTTTTGTTGAGACTCATGCATTCGCTTCCTGAAGATCTCCCCTGAAGACAAGCCAATTTCATCCACTCGTAATTCAAAGGTTGTATAGGAACAGTATGGATATTGTTCAGTCCACTTGGGACAAACTGAGTTTTTGTTGGGGCTCATTTTCATACATGTATCACTAGGGCTTGCTAGACAGTTCTGTTTTTGTGGATTACTGTGCAGTTAATAGTTTCAGTGTGGCAGCAGGGGTCTATCGAGCCCATGCTGTATGTGAGACATTCTGCTTCGCTTCAACATTTTTCGTTTCATTTTTCACCCCTTCGTGTTTCACATGTATCACAGGCACCCATCTCCCATCGTACACACAAGAGCAGTGGATGGAAGAATGAGCCGCAGAGTTTACCAGCAAATCCGCAGTGTTTCTTGAGATCGATGTCTCTCTTTTAAACTGTGATGTTTATGGAACTCAATAAAGTGTACTCCTTCGCATTGCATTACAGAATTGTATGTTTCTGTTATTTATGTCTCAGAGCAACTTAGAGTTTGTCAGGTTTGTAAGGTTTTGACACTCTGAACAGGGAAGACGTGTGGAAACAAGCCTGCCATACATTCATCTCTGTGCAGAAAAAGGACCTGAGACAAGTCATCCGGACAGTGCAATGACTGTTCCCACATAAATATGATACCAAACTTGAAACGTGAAATCCTGGAATTCAACAAGTTGCTGGATTTGGAGCGCAAACCGAGCAGAGGGAGGACGGGAGCGAGATGTGATTGTGGTAAAAGATACCAAAGGTGTCACGAGGCCCTCAAGCAATGCCTGCAGGCACACACTGCACGAACTCGAGTTGTGTAAAAAGGACCCGGAGGATACAAGAGAGGCCCTATGGGAAGCCTGTGAAGAGTGAGAAGCCTTGAGGGTGAAGCTCTCAGAGAGCCAACAGACTACCAGGGACTCAGCGGAGCTCAAGGAAACAGCAGGCGGCATGCAGCCATGCAAGCAAACTGAAGACTCGCACCCTCACTTGGACTGGGTAGGGAGACATTACCTGGCAGTGTCCCTCCTGGAGGATCGCTTGTTCTAACCTGGTCAATATGTCACTCCGGCTGGGGTGTTACAGAAGCTGTTTGAGATGAGGGTAGGTGATAAACAGGCACAGGCGTTCAGCCTGCTGTTAGAGAACATAAACATCATGCTGTCTAACCTCGAGCCCGAGTGGTATCCAAACACTTTGCTTTCAGCAGGGCATATGTGCATGGCAACAAGTACAAAGCTACGGACAGGGTGGACACTGAGGACTTTGCATGGCTTTAGTTCGAGTACGGGGCGCACACTACTCTGATCGAAGTGCTAGCGGGGCTCCAGAACATACTAAACAGCACGGGTAAGGGAGGACTGACGGTCGCGACTCTGTACACGAGCAAGAATGTGTATACCTCATACGTGATGCTGGTCAGAGCTCAGAGGGTGCGGAAAGTGAATGGCCTCATGCGCGTGCCTCTCACAGCAGGTTTGGCTAGAGGTCATTGTTTTTTCCAGTGTCCTTTGATGTCCCATCCAGTTTCTTTTGATATTTTAGAAAGAGTCCTTTGAAGTTTCTTCAATTCTCCTTTGATGTTTTGTCCACTGTCCTTTGATGTCCATCCAGTTTCCTGTCATGATTGTCTCAGTGTCCTTTGATATTTTAGACAGTGTCCTTTGATGTCCCATCGATTGACATTTAATGTTTTATGCAGTGTACTTTCATGTTTTTTGACTGTCCTTTGATGTCCATCCAATATCCTTTGATGTTTCATCCATTGGCCTTTGATGTTTCATCAATTATCCTTTTGTTTTATCCACTGTACTTTGATTTCCCATCCAGTGTACTTTGATGTTTTATCCCATGTCCTTTGATGTTTCTTCAGTTTTCCATTGATGTTCTTTCCACTGTCCTTTGATGTTCCATCCAATTTCCTTTGATGTTTCATCCATTGTCCTTTGATGTTTCTTCAACATGACTTTGATGTTTGTTCCGCTGTCCTTTGATGTCCATCCAAATTTTCCTTTGATGTTTTATCCAGTGTCCTTTGAAGTCCCATACATTGTCCTTTGATGTCCCATCCAGTGTACTTTGATGTCCTTTGATGTCCATCCAGTTTTATTTTTTGTTTTTTCAACATGCCTTTGATGTTTTTTCCACTGTCCTTTGGTGTCTATCCATTTTCCATTGATGTTTTTTCAATGTCCGTTGATGTCCCATCAAGTGTCCTTTTATGTTTTTTCCAGTGGACTTTGACTTCACATTCATTATCCTTTGATGGTTTATCCAGTGTCCTTTGAAGTCCCATACATTGTCCTTTGATGTTTTATCCAGTGTCCTTTGAAGTCTCATCCAGTGTCCTTTGACATTTTAGACAGTGTCCTTTGATGTTTTATCCCATGTCCTTTGATCTTTTCTACACTGTCCTTTGATGTTTCTTCAATTTTCCTTTGATGTATCTTTCCACTGCCCTTTGATGTCCATCCAGTTTCATTTGATGTTTTTTCCAGTGTCCGTTGGTCTCCCATCCAGTGTCCTTTGATATTTTGGACAGTTTCCTTTGATGTGATATACATTGTCCTTTGATGTCCCATTCAGTGTCCTTTGATGTTTTATCCAGTTTGCTTTGATGTTCCATACACTTTCTGTTGATATTTTGGACAGTGTCATTTGATGTGATATTCAGTGTACTTTGATGTCCCATCCAGTTTCCTTTGATGTTTTTTTCCAGTGTCCTTTGATGTCCCATCCAGTGTTCTTTGATCTTTTGTCCACTTTCCTTTAATGTTTCGTCAGTTTTCCTTTTATGTTTTATCCAATGTGCTTTCATGTCTATCCAGCTTCCTTTGATGTTTTATACAGTGTCCTTTGATTTTTCTTCAATTTTCTTTTGATGTTTTTTCCACTGTCCTTTGATGTCCAACCAGTTTCCTGTCATGTTTTTCCCAGTGTCCTTTGATGTCTAATCAGTTTCCTTTGATGTTTCTTCAAAATGCCTTTGATGTTTTTTCCACTGTCCTTTGATGTCTTATCCAGTTTCTTTGATGTCTCATCCAGTTTCCTTTGATGTTTTTTTCACTGTCCTTTGATGTCTAATCAGTTTCCTTTGATGTTTGTGTGTGTGTGTGTGTGGAGGGGGGTGGCAGAGCAGGGAGAGAGTCAGAGTCCAGGTGGTGTGTGTGTGTGTGTTTGGGGGGGCAGAACAGGGAGAGAGTTCAGTGTCCTGACAGCCTGGTGGACGAAGCTGTCCCGCAGTCTGCCGGTCCTGGCCCGCAGGCTCTGCAGTCTCCTCCCCGATGGCAGCAGGCTGAAGAGGCTGTGTGACGGGTGAGTGGGGTCTCTCGCAATGCAAAGGGTTTTGCGGGTGAGGCGAGAGGTGTAGAGGTCTTGGAGGGAGGGGAGAGAAGCGCCGACGATCTTCTCAGCTGCTCTCACGATGCGCTGGAGGTTCTTCCTGCAGGACATGGAGCAGGTGCCGTACCACACGGTGATGCTGCTGGTCAGGACGCTCTCGATGGTGCCTCTGTAGAAGATGTGCATGATGGGAGCCGGGGCTCTAGCTTTCCTCAGTTTGCGGAGAAAGTAGAGGCGCTGGTTCGCTTTCTTGGCCAGTGATGTGGTGTTGGTGGTCCAGGAGAGGTCCTCAGTGACGTGCACACCCAGGAATTTGGTGCTGCTCACCCTCTCCACCATAGCACCATTGATGGTCAAAGGGGCATGCTGGGGGCATCTTCTCCTGAAGTCCACAACAATCTCCTTCGTCTTCTCCACGTTCAGAGAGAGATTGTTGTGTTCACACCACAAGGCCAGGCGGCTCACCTTGCTCCTGTAATCTGTCTCGTCCTTGTTGCTAATGAGACCTACCACAGTTGTGTCATCGGCGAACTTGACGAGGAGGTTGGAGCTGTGCGACGGTGTGCAGTCGTGGGTCAGCAGAGTGAAGAGGAGGGGGCTCAGCACACATCCTTGGAGGGCTCCCATGTTCAGTGTGGTGGTGTTGAATATGTTTCTGCCAACCTGAACTGCCTGAGGTCTCCCCGTCAGGAAGTCCAGCAGCCAGTTGCACAGTGAGGTGTTTAATCCCAGCTGGTCCACTTTTGTCCACTGTCCTTCCCTTTGATGTTTGTTCCAGTGTCCTTTGATGTCCCATCCAGTGTCCTTTGATTTCTTATCCAGTATCCTTTGATGTTTCCTTTGATGTTGATCCTTTGATGTTTCTTCAACATGCCTTTGATGTTATTTCCACTGTCCTTTGATCTCCATCCAGATTCCTTTGAAGTATTTCACAGTGTCCTTTGATGTCCCATCCAGTGTCCTTTGATGTTTTATCCACAGTAATTTCATGTCTATCCAGTTTCCATTGATGTTTCGTTTGATGTTGATCCTTTGATGTTTCTTCAATATGCCTTTGATGTTATTTCCACTGTCCTTTGATCTCCATCCAGATTCCTTTGAAGTTTTTCAGTGTCTTTTGATGTCCCATCCAGCGTCCTTTGATGTTTTATCCAGTGTCCTTTGATGTTTCTACTCATTTTCCTTTGATGTTTTATCCACTGTGCTTTCATATCTATCAAGTTTCCTTTGATAATTTTGACAGTGTCCTTTGATGTCCCATCCAGTGTCCTTTGATGTCCAACCAGTTTCCTTTGATGTTTCTTCAAAATGCATTTGATGTTTTTTACACTGTCATTTGATGTCCTTCAAGTTTTCTGTCATGTTATTTCCAGTGTCCTTACATGTCCCATCCAGTGTCCTTTGATGTTTTATCCCGTGTCCTTTGATGTTTCTTCAGTTTTCCATTGATGTTCTTTCCACTGTCCTTTGATGTCCATCCAATTTCCTGTCATGTTTTTTCCAGTGTCCTTTGATGTCCCATCCACTTTCCTTTGATGTTTCATCCATTGTCCTTTGATGTTTCTTCAACATGACTTTGATGTTTGTTCCGCTGTCCTTTGATGTCCATCCCAAATTTTCCTTTGATGTTTTATCCAGTGTCCTTTGAAGTCCCATACATTGTCCTTTGATGTCCCATCCAGTGTACTTTGATGTCCTTTGATGTCCATCCAGTTTTATTTTTTGTTTTTTCAACATGCCTTTGATGTTTTTTCCACTGTCCTTTGATGTCTATCCATTTTCCATTGATGTTTTTTCAATGTCCGTTGATGTCCCATCAAGTGTCCTTTTATGTTTTTTCCAGTGGACTTTGACTTCACATTCATTATCCTTTGATGGTTTATCCAGTGTCCTTTGAAGTCCCATACATTGTCCTTTGATGTTTTATCCAGTGTCCTTTGAAGTCTCATCCAGTGTCCTTTGACATTTTAGACAGTGTCCTTTGATGTTTTATCCACAGTAATTTCATGTCTATCCAGTTTCCATTGATGTTTCGTTTGATGTTGATCCTTTGATGTTTCTTCAATATGCCTTTGATGTTATTTCCACTGTCCTTTGATCTCCATCCAGATTCCTTTAAAGTTTTTCAGTGTCCTTTGATGTCCCATCCAGCGTCCTTTGATGTTTTATCCAGTGTCCTTTGATGTTTCTACTCATTTTCCTTTGATGTTTTATCCACTGTGCTTTCATATCTATCAAGTTTCCTTTGATAATTTTGACAGTGTCCTTTGATGTCCCATCCAGTGTCCTTTGATGTCCAACCAGTTTCCTTTGATGTTTCTTCAAAATGCATTTGATGTTTTTTACACTGTCATTTGATGTCCATCCAGTTTTCTGTCATGTTATTTCCAGTGTCCTTACATGTCCCATCCAGTGTCCTTTGATGTTTTATCCCGTGTCCTTTGATGTTTCTTCAGTTTTCCATTAATGTTCTTTCCACTGTCCTTTGATGTTTCTTCAGTTTTCCATTGATGTTCTTTCCACTGTCCTTTGATGTCCATCCAATTTCCTGTCATGTTTTTTCCAGTGTCCTTTGATGTCCCATCCAATTTCCTTTGATGTTTCATCCATTGTCCTTTGATGTTTCTTCAACATGACTTTGATGTTTGTTCCACTGTCCTTTGATGTCCATCCAAATTTTCCATTGATGTTTTATCCAGTGTCCTTTGAAGTCCCATACATTGTCCTTTGATGTCCCATCCAGTGTACTTTGATGTCCTTTGATGTCCATCCAGTTTTATTTTTTGTTTTTTCAACATGCCTTTGATGTTTTTTCCACTGTCCTTTGATGTCTATCCATTTTCCATTGATGTTTTTTCAATGTCCGTTGATGTCCCATCAAGTGTCCTTTTATGTTTTTTCCAGTGGACTTTGACTTCACATTCATTATCCTTTGATGGTTTATCCAGTGTCCTTTGAAGTCCCATACATTGTCCTTTGATGTTTTATCCAGTGTCCTTTGAAGTCTCATCCAGTGTCCTTTGACATTTTAGACAGTGTCCTTTGATGTTTTATCCCGTGTCCTTTGATCTTTTCTACACTGTCCTTTGATGTTTCTTCAATTTTCCTTTGATGTATCTTTCCACTGCCCTTTGATGTCCATCCAGTTTCATTTGATGTTTTTTCCAGTGTCCGTTGGTCTCCCATCCAGTGTCCTTTGATATTTTGGACAGTTTCCTTTGATGTGATATATATTGTCCTTTGATGTCCCATTCAGTGTCCTTTGATGTTTTATCCAGTTTGCTTTGATGTTCCATACACTTTCTGTTGATATTTTGGACAGTGTCATTTGATGTGATATTCAGTGTACTTTGATGTCCCATCCAGTTTCCTTTGATGTTTTTTCCACTGTCCTTTGATGTCCATCCAATTTCCTGTCATGTTTTTTTCCAGTGTCCTTTGATGTCCCATCCAGTGTCCTTTCATCTTTTGTCCACTTTCCTTTAATGTTTCGTCAGTTTTCCTTTGATGTTTTATCCAATGTGCTTTCATGTCTATCCAGCTTCCTTTGATGTTTTATACAGTGTCCTTTGATTTTTCTTCAATTTTCTTTTGATGTTTTTTCCACTGTCCTTTGATGTCCAACCAGTTTCCTGTCATGTTTTTCCCAGTTTCCTTTGATGTTTCTTCAAAATGCCTTTGATGTTTTTTCCGCTGTCCTTTGATGTCTTATCCAGTTTCTTTGATGTCTCATCCAGTTTCCTTTGATGTTTTTTTCACTGTCCTTTGATGTCTAATCAGTTTCCTTTGATGTTTGTGTGTGTGTGTGTGTGGAGGGGGGTGGCAGAGCAGGGAGAGAGTCAGAGTCCAGGTGGTGTGTGTGTGTGTGTTGGGGGGGGCAGAGCAGGGAGAGAGTTCAGCGTCCTGACAGCCTGGTGGACGAAGCTGTCCCGCAGTCTGCCGGTCCTGGCCCGCAGGCTCTGCAGTCTCCTCCCCGATGGCAGCAGGCTGAAGAGGCTGTGTGACGGGTGAGTGGGGTCTCTCGCAATGCAAAGGGTTTTGCGGGTGAGGCGAGAGGTGTAGAGGTCTTGGAGGGAGGGGAGAGAAGCGCCGACGATCTTCTCAGCTGCTCTCACGATGCGCTGGAGGTTCTTCCTGCAGGACATGGAGCAGGTGCCGTACCACACGGTGATGCTGCTGGTCAGGACGCTCTCGATGGTGCCTCTGTAGAAGATGTGCATGATGGGAGCCGGGGCTCTAGCTTTCCTCAGTTTGCGGAGGAAGTAGAGGCGCTGGTTCGCTTTCTTGGCCAGTGATGTGGTGTTGGTGGTCCAGGAGGGGTCCTCAGTGACGTGCACACCCAGGAATTTGGTGCTGCTCACCCTCTCCACCATAGCACCATTGATGGTCAAAGGGGCATGCTGGGGGCATCTTCTCCTGAAGTCCACAACAATCTCCTTCGTCTTCTCCACGTTCAGAGAGAGATTGTTGTGTTCACACCACAAGGCCAGGCGGCTCACCTTGCTCCTGTAATCTGTCTCGTCCTTGTTGCTAATGAGACTTACCACAGTTGTGTCATCGGCGAACTTGACGAGGAGGTTGGAGCTGTACGACGGTGTGCAGTCGTGGGTCAGCAGAGTGAAGAGGAGGGGGCTCAGCACACATCCTTGGAGGGCTCCCATGTTCAGTGTGGTGGTGTTGAATGTGTTTCTGCCGACCTGAACTGCCTGAGGTCTCCCCGTCAGGAAGTCCAGCAGCCAGTTGCACAGTGAGGTGTTTAATCCCAGCTGGTCCACTTTTGTCCACTGTCCTTCCCTTTGATGTTTGTTCCAGTGTCCTTTGATGTCCCATCCAGTGTCCTTTGATTTCTTATCCAGTATCCTTTGATGTTTCCTTTGATGTTGATCCTTTGATGTTTCTTCAACATGCCTTTGATGTTATTTCCACTGTCCTTTGATCTCCATCCAGATTCCTTTGAAGTATTTCACAGTGTCCTTTGATGTTTTATCCACAGTAATTTCATGTCTATCCAGTTTCCATTGATGTTTCGTTTGATGTTGATCCTTTGATGTTTCTTCAATATGCCTTTGATGTTATTTCCACTGTCCTTTGATCTCCATCCAGATTCCTTTAAAGTTTTTCAGTGTCCTTTGATGTCCCATCCAGCGTCCTTTGATGTTTTATCCAGTGTCCTTTGATGTTTCTACTCATTTTCCTTTGATGTTTTATCCACTGTGCTTTCATATCTATCAAGTTTCCTTTGATAATTTTGACAGTGTCCTTTGATGTCCCATCCAGTGTCCTTTGATGTCCAACCAGTTTCCTTTGATGTTTCTTCAAAATGCATTTGATGTTTTTTACACTTTCATTTGATGTCCATCCAGTTTTCTGTCATGTTATTTCCAGTGTCCTTACATGTCCCATCCAGTGTCCTTTGATGTTTTATCCCGTGTCCTTTGATGTTTCTTCAGTTTTCCATTAATGTTCTTTCCACTGTCCTTTGATGTTTCTTCAGTTTTCCATTGATGTTCTTTCCACTGTCCTTTGATGTCCATCCAATTTCCTGTCATGTTTTTTCCAGTGTCCTTTGATGTCCCATCCAATTTCCTTTGATGTTTCATCCATTGTCCTTTGATGTTTCTTCAACATGACTTTGATGTTTGTTCCACTGTCCTTTGATGTCCATCCAAATTTTCCTTGGATGTTTTATCCAGTGTCCTTTGAAGTCCCATACATTGTCCTTTGATGTCCCATCCAGTGTACTTTGATGTCCTTTGATGTCCATCCAGTTTTATTTTTTGTTTTTTCAACATGCCTTTGATGTTTTTTCCACTGTCCTTTGATGTCTATCCATTTTCCATTGATGTTTTTTCAATGTCCGTTGATGTCCCATCAAGTGTCCTTTTATGTTTTTTCCAGTGGACTTTGACTTCACATTCATTATCCTTTGATGGTTTATCCAGTGTCCTTTGAAGTCCCATACATTGTCCTTTGATGTTTTATCCAGTGTCCTTTGACATTTTAGACAGTGTCCTTTGATGTTTTATCCCGTGTCCTTTGATCTTTTCTACACTGTCCTTTGATGTTTCTTCAATTTTCCTTTGATGTATCTTTCCACTGCCCTTTGATGTCCATCCAGTTTCATTTGATGTTTTTTCCAGTGTCCGTTGGTCTCCCATCCAGTGTCCTTTGATATTTTGGACAGTTTCCTTTGATGTGATATACATTGTCCTTTGATGTCCCATTCAGTGTCCTTTGATGTTTTATCCAGTTTGCTTTGATGTTCCATACACTTTCTGTTGATATTTTGGACAGTGTCATTTGATGTGATATTCAGTGTACTTTGATGTCCCATCCAGTTTCCTTTGATGTTTTTTCCACTGTCCTTTGATGTCCATCCAATTTCCTGTCATGTTTTTTTCCAGTGTCCTTTGATGTCCCATCCAGTGTCCTTTGATCTTTTGTCCACTTTCCTTTAATGTTTCGTCAGTTTTCCTTTTATGTTTTTATCCAATGTGCTTTCATGTCTATCCAGCTTCCTTTGATGTTTTATACAGTGTCCTTTGATTTTTCTTCAATTTTCTTTTGATGTTTTTTCCACTGTCCTTTGATGTCCAACCAGTTTCCTGTCATGTTTTTTCCCAGTTTCCTTTGATGTTTCTTCAAAATGCCTTTGATGTTTTTTCCGCTGTCCTTTGATGTCTTATCCAGTTTCTTTGATGTCTCATCCAGTTTCCTTTGATGTTTTTTTCACTGTCCTTTGATGTCTAATCAGTTTCCTTTGATGTTTGTGTGTGTGTGTGTGTGGAGGGGGGTGGCAGAGCAGGGAGAGAGTCAGAGTCCAGGTGGTGTGTGTGTGTGTGTTGGGGGGGCAGAGCAGGGAGAGAGTTCAGCGTCCTGACAGCCTGGTGGACGAAGCTGTCCCGCAGTCTGCCGGTCCTGGCCCGCAGGCTCTGCAGTCTCCCTCCCCGATGGCAGCAGGCTGAAGAGGCTGTGTGACGGGTGAGTGGGGTCTCTCGCAATGCAAAGGGTTTTGCGGGTGAGGCGAGAGGTGTAGAGGTCTTGGAGGGAGGGGAGAGAAGCGCCGACGATCTTCTCAGCTGCTCTCACGATGCGCTGGAGGTTCTTCCTGCAGGACATGGAGCAGGTGCCGTACCACACGGTGATGCTGCTGGTCAGGACGCTCTCGATGGTGCCTCTGTAGAAGATGTGCATGATGGGAGCCAGGGCTCTAGCTTTCCTCAGTTTGCGGAGGAAGTAGAGGCGCTGGTTCGCTTTCTTGGCCAGTGATGTGGTGTTGGTGGTCCAGGAGAGGTCCTCAGTGACGTGCACACCCAGGAATTTGGTGCTGCTCACCCTCTCCACCATAGCACCATTGATGGTCAAAGGGGCATGCTGGGGGCATCTTCTCCTGAAGTCCACAACAATCTCCTTCGTCTTCTCCACGTTCAGAGAGAGATTGTTGTGTTCACACCACAAGGCCAGGCGGCTCACCTTGCTCCTGTAATCTGTCTCGTCCTTGTTGCTAATGAGACCTACCACAGTTGTGTCATCGGCGAACTTGACGAGGAGGTTGGAGCTGTGCGACGGTGTGCAGTCGTGGGTCAGCAGAGTGAAGAGGAGGGGGCTCAGCACACATCCTTGGAGGCGCCCATGTTCAGTGTGGTGGTGTTGAATGTGTTTCTGCCGACCTGAACTGCCTGAGGTCTCCCCGTCAGGAAGTCCAGCAGCCAGTTGCACAGTGAGGTGTTTAATCCCAGCTGGTCCACTTTTGTCCACTGTCCTTCCCTTTGATGTTTGTTCCAGTGTCCTTTGATGTCCCATCCAGTGTCCTTTGATTTCTTATCCAGTATCCTTTGATGTTTCCTTTGATGTTGATCCTTTGATGTTTCTTCAACATGCTTTGATGTTATTTCCACTGTCCTTTGATCTCCATCCAGATTCCTTTGAAGTATTTCACAGTGTCCTTTGATGTTTTATCCACAGTAATTTCATGTCTATCCAGTTTCCATTGATGTTTCGTTTGATGTTGATCCTTTGATGTTTCTTCAATATGCCTTTGATGTTATTTCCACTGTCCTTTGATCTCCATCCAGATTCCTTTGAAGTTTTTCAGTGTCCTTTGATGTCCCATCCAGCGTCCTTTGATGTTTTATCCAGTGTCCTTTGATGTTTCTACTCATTTTCCTTTGATGTTTTATCCACTGTGCTTTCATATCTATCAAGTTTCCTTTGATAATTTTGACAGTGTCCTTTGATGTCCATCCAGTGTCCTTTGATGTGTATTTTGATGTTTCCTTTGATGTTGATCCTTTGATGTTTGCCTTTGATGTTATTTCCACTGTCCTTTGATGATTCCTTTGAAGTATTTCACAGTGTCCTTTGATGTTTTATCCACAGTAATTTCATGTCTATCCAGTTTCCATTGATGTTTCGTTTGATGTTGATCCTTTGATGTTTCTTCAATATGCCTTTGATGTTATTTCCACTGTCCTTTGATCTCCATCCAGATTCCTTTGAAGTTTTCAGTGTCCTTTGATGTCCCATCCAGCGTCCTTTGATGTTTTATCCAGTGTCCTTTGATGTTTCTACTCATTTTCCTTTGATGTTTTATCCACTGTGCTTTCATATCTATCAAGTTTCCTTTGATAATTTTGACAGTGTCCTTTGATGTCCCATCCAGTGTCCTTTGATGTCCAACCAGTTTCCTTTGATGTTTCTTCAAAATGCATTTGATGTTTTTTACAGTCATTTGATGTCCATCCAGTTTTCTGTCATGTTATTTCCAGTGTCCTTACATGTCCCATCCAGTGTCCTTTGATGTTTTATCCCGTGTCCTTTGATGTTTTTCAGTTTTTCCATTGATGTTCTTTCCACTGTCCTTTGATGTCCATCCAATTTCCATGTTTTTCCATTGTCCTTTGATGTCCCATCCAATTTCCTTTGATGTTTCATCCATTTCCTTTGATGTTTCTTCAACATGACTTTGATGTTTGTTCCGCTGTCCTTTGATGTCCATCCAAATTTTCCTTTGATGTTTTATCCAGTGTCCTTTGAAGTCCCATACATTGTCCTTTGATGTCCCATCCAGTGTACTTTGATGTCCTTTGATGTCCATCCAGTTTTATTTTTGTTTTTTCAACATGCCTTTGATGTTTTTTCCACTGTCCTTTTATGTCTATCCATTTTCCATTGATGTTTTTTCAATGTCCGTTGATGTCCCATCAAGTGTCCTTTTATGTTTTTTCCAGTGGACTTTGACTTCACATTCATTATCCTTTGATGGTTTATCCAGTGTCCTTTGAAGTCCCATACATTGTCCTTTGATGTTTTATCCTGTCCTTTGATCTTTTCTACACTGTCCTTTGATGTTTCTTCAATTTTCCTTTGATGTATCTTTCCACTGCCCTTTGATGTCCATCCAGTTTCATTTGATGTTTTTTCCAGTGTCCGTTGGTCTCCCATCCAGTGTCCTTTGATATTTTGGACAGTTTCTTTGATGTGATATACATTGTCCTTTGATGTCCCATTCAGTGTCCTTTGATGTTTTATCCAGTTTGCTTTGATGTTCCATACACTTTCTGTTGATATTTTGGACAGTGTCATTTGATGTGATATTCAGTGTACTTTGATGTCCATCCAGTTTCCTTTGATGTTTTTTCCACTGTCCTTTGATGTCCATCCAATTTCCTGTCATGTTTTTTTCCAGTGTCCTTTGATGTCCCATCCAGTGTCCTTTGATCTTTTGTCCACTTTCCTTTAATGTTTCGTCAGTTTTCCTTTTATGTTTTATCCAATGTGCTTTCATGTCTATCCAGCTTCCTTTGATGTTTTATACAGTGTCCTTTGATTTTTCTTCAATTTTCTTTTGATGTTTTTTCCACTGTCCTTTGATGTCCAACCAGTTTCCTGTCATGTTTTTCCAGCAGTGTCCTTTGATGTCTAATCAGTTTCCTTTGATGTTTCTTCAAAATGCCTTTGATGTTTTTTCCACTGTCCTTTGATGTCTTATCCAGTTTCTTGATGTCTCATCCAGTTTCCTTTGATGTTTTTTTCACTGTCCTTTGATGTCTAATCAGTTTCCTTTGATGTTTGTGTGTGTGTGTGTGTGTGGAGGGGGGTGGCAGAGCAGGGAGAGAGTCAGAGTCCAGGTGGTGTGTGTGTGTGTGTTGGGGGGGCAGAGCAGGGAGAGAGTTCAGCGTCCTGACAGCCTGGTGGACGAAGCTGTCCCGCAGTCTGCCGGTCCTGGCCCGCAGGCTCTGCAGTCTCCTCCCCCGATGGCAGCAGGCTGAAGAGGCTGTGTGACGGGTGAGTGGGGTCTCTCGCAATGCAAAGGGTTTTGCGGGTGAGGCGAGAGGTGTAGAGGTCTTGGAGGGAGGGAGAGAAGCGCCGACGATCTTCTCAGCTGCTCTCACGATGCGCTGGAGGTTCTTCCTGCAGGACATGGAGCAGGTGCCGTACCACACGGTGATGCTGCTGGTCAGGACGCTCTCGATGGTGCCTCTGTAGAAGATGTGCATGATGGGAGCCGGGGCTCTAGCTTTCCTCAGTTTGCGGAGGAAGTAGAGGCGCTGGTTCGCTTTCTTGGCCAGTGATGTGGTGTTGGTGGTCCAGGAGAGGTCCTCAGTGACGTGCACACCCAGGAATTTGGTGCTGCTCACCCTCTCCACCATAGCACCATTGATGGTCAAAGGGGCATGCTGGGGGCATCTTCTCCTGAAGTCCACAACAATCTCCTTCGTCTTCTCCACGTTCAGAGAGAGATTGTTGTGTTCACACCACAAGGCCAGGCGGCTCACCTTGCTCCTGTAATCTGTCTCGTCCTTGTTGCTAATGAGACCTACCACAGTTGTGTCATCGGCGAACTTGACGAGGAGGTTGGAGCTGTGCGACGGTGTGCAGTCGTGGGTCAGCAGAGTGAAGAGGAGGGGGCTCAGCACACATCCTTGGAGGGCTCCCATGTTCAGTGTGGTGGTGTTGAATGTGTTTCTGCCGACCTGAACTGCCTGAGGTCTCCCCGTCAGGAAGTCCAGCAGCCAGTTGCACAGTGAGGTGTTTAATCCCAGCTGGTCCACTTTTGTCCACTGTCCTTCCCTTTGATGTTTGTTTGTGTCCTTTGATGTCCCATCCAGTGTCCTTTGATTTCTTATCCAGTATCCTTTGATGTTTCCTTTGATGTTGATCCTTTGATGTTTCTTCAACATGCCTTTGATGTTTTTCCACTGTCCTTTGATCTCCATCCAGATTCCTTTGAAGTATTTCACAGTGTCTTTGATGTTTTATCCACAGTAATTTCATGTCTATCCAGTTTCCATTGATGTTTCGTTTGATGTTGATCCTTTGATGTTTCTTCAATATGCCTTTGATGTTATTTCCACTGTCCTTTCGATCTCCATCCCAGATTCCTTTGAAGTTTTTCAGTGTCCTTTGATGTCCATCCAGCGTCCTTTGATGTTTTATCCAGTGTCCTTTGATGTTTCTACTCATTTTCCTTTGATGTTTTTATCCACTGTGCTTTCATATCTATCAAGTTTCCTTTGATAATTTTGACAGTGTCCTTTGATGTCCCATCCAGTGTCCTTTGATGTCCAACCAGTATCCTTTGATGTTTCCTTTGATGTTGATCCTTTGATGTTTCTTCAACATTGCTTTTGATGTTATTTCCACTGTCCTTTGATCTCCATCCAGATTCCTTTTGAAGTATTTCACAGTGTCCTTTGATGTTTTATCCACAGTAATTTCATGTCTATCCAGTTTCCATTGATGTTTCGTTTGATGTTGATCCTTTGATGTTCTTCAATATGACTTTGATGTTATTTCCACTGTCCTTTTGATCTCCATCCAGATTCCTTTGAAGTTTTTCAGTGTCCTTTGATGTCCCATCCAGCGTCCTTTGATGTTTTATCCAGTGTCCTTTGATGTTTCTACTCATTTTCCTTTGATGTTTTATCCACTGTGCTTTCATATCTATCAAGTTTCCTTTGATAATTTTGACAGTGTCCTTTGATGTCCCATCCAGTGTCCTTTGATGTCCAACCAGTTTCCTTTGATGTTTCTTCAAAATGCATTTGATGTTTTTTACACTGTCATTTGATGTCCATCAGTTTTCTGTCATGTTATTTCCAGTGTCCTTACATGTCCCATCCAGTGTCCTTTGATGTTTTATCCCGTGTCCTTTGATGTTTCTTCAGTTTTCCATTGATGTTCTTTCCACTGTCCTTTGATGTCCATCCAATTTCCTGTCATGTTTTTTCCACTGTCCTTTGATGTCCATCCAATTTCCTGTCATGTTTTTTCCATTGTCTTTAATGTCCCATCCAATTTCCTTTGATGTTTCATCCATTGTCCTTTGATGTTTCTTCAATATGACTTTGATGTTTGTTCCGCTGTCCTTTGATGTCCATCCAAATTTTCCTTTGATGTTTTATCCAGTGTCCTTTGAAGTCCCATACATTGTCCTTTGATGTCCCATCCAGTGTACTTTGATGTCCTTTGATGTCCATCCAGTTTTATTTTTTGTTTTTCAACATGCCTTTGATGTTTTTTCCACTGTCCTTTTATGTCTATCCATTTTCCATTGATGTTTTTTCAATGTCCGTTGATGTCCCATCAAGTGTCCTTTTATGTTTTTTTCCAGTGGACTTTGACTTCACATTCATTATCCTTTGATGGTTTATCCAGTGTCCTTTGAAGTCCCATACATTGTCCTTTGATGTTTTATCCAGTGTCCTTTGAAGTCTCATCCAGTGTCCTTTGACATTTTAGACAGTGTCCTTTGATGTTTTATCCCATGTCCTTTGATCTTTTCTACACTGTCCTTTGATGTTTCTTCAATTTTCCTTTGATGTATCTTTTCCACTGCCTTTGATGTCCATCCAGTTTCATTTGATGTTTTTCCCAGTGTCCGTTGGTCTCCCATCCAGTGTCCTTTGATATTTTGGACAGTTTCCTTTGATGTGATATACATTGTCCTTTGATGTCCCATTCAGTGTCCTTTGATGTTTTATCCAGTTTGCTTTCATGTTCCATACACTTTCTGTTGATATTTTGGACAGTGTCATTTGATGTGATATTCATTGTACTTTGATGTCCCATCCAGTTTCCTTTGATGTTTTTTTCCACTGTCCTTTGATGTCCATCCAATTTCCTGTCATGTTTTTTTCCAGTGTCCTTTGATGTCCCATCCAGTGTCCTTTGATCTTTTGTCCACTTTCCTTTAATGTTTCGTCAGTTTTCCTTTTATGTTTTATCCAATGTGCTTTCATGTCTATCCAGCTTCCTTTGATGTTTTATACAGTGTCCTTTGATTTTTCTTCAATTTTCTTTTGATGTTTTTTCCACTGTCCTTTGATGTCCAACCAGTTTCCTGTCATGTTTTTCCCAGCAGTGTCCTTTGATGTCTAATCAGTTTCCTTTGATGTTTCTTCAAAATGCCTTTGATGTTTTTTCCACTGTCCTTTGATGTCTTATCCAGTTTCTTTGATGTCTCATCCAGTTTCCTTTGATGTTTTTTTCACTGTCCTTTGATGTCTAATCAGTTTCCTTTGATGTTTGTGTGTGTGTGTGTGTGGAGGGGGGTGGCAGAGCAGGGAGAGAGTCAGAGTCCAGGTGGTGTGTGTGTGTGTGTTGGGGGGGCAGAGCAGGGAGAGAGTTCAGCGTCCTGACAGCCTGGTGGACGAAGCTGTCCCGCAGTCTGCCGGTCCTGGCCCGCAGGCTCTGCAGTCTCCTCCCCGATGGCAGCAGGCTGAAGAGGCTGTGTGACGGGTGAGTGGGGTCTCTCGCAATGCAAAGGGTTTTGCGGGTGAGGCGAGAGGTGTAGAGGTCTTGGAGGGAGGGGAGAGAAGCGCCGACGATCTTCTCAGCTGCTCTCACGATGCGCTGGAGGTTCTTCCTGCAGGACATGGAGCAGGTGCCGTACCACACGGTGATGCTGCTGGTCAGGACGCTCTCGATGGTGCCTCTGTAGAAGATGTGCATGATGGGAGCCGGGGCTCTAGCTTTCCTCAGTTTGCGGAGGAAGTAGAGGCGCTGGTTCGCTTTCTTGGCCAGTGATGTGGTGTTGGTGGTCCAGGAGAGGTCCTCAGTGACGTGCACACCCAGGAATTTGGTGCTGCTCACCCTCTCCACCATAGCACCATTGATGGTCAAAGGGGCATGCTGGGGGCATCTTCTCCTGAAGTCCACAACAATCTCCTTCGTCTTCTCCACGTTCAGAGAGAGATTGTTGTGTTCACACCACAAGGCCAGGCGGCTCACCTTGCTCCTGTAATCTGTCTCGTCCTTGTTGCTAATGAGACCTACCACAGTTGTGTCATCGGCGAACTTGACGAGGAGGTTGGAGCTGTGCGACGGTGTGCAGTCGTGGGTCAGCAGTGAAGAGGAGGGGGCTCAGCACACATCCTTGGAGGGCTCCCATGTTCAGTGTGGTGGTGTTGAATGTGTTTCTGCCGACCTGAACTGCCTGAGGTCTCCCCGTCAGGAAGTCCAGCAGCCAGTTGCACAGTGAGGTGTTTAATCCCAGCTGGTCCACTTTTGTCCACTGTCCTTCCCTTTGATGTTTGTTCCAGTGTCCTTTGATGTCCCATCCAGTGTCCTTTGATTTATCCTTTGATGTTTCCTTTGATGTTGATCCTTTGATGTTTCTTCACCCTTGATGTTCTTTCCACTGTCCTTTGATCTCCATCCAGATTCCTTTGAAGTATTTCACAGTGTCCTTTGATGTTTTATCCACAGTAATTTCATGTCTATCCAGTTTCCATTGATGTTTCGTTTGATGTTGATCCTTTGATGTTTCTTCAATATGCCTTTGATGTTATTTCCACTGTCCTTTGATCTCCATCCAGATTCCTTTGAAGTTTTTTCAGTGTCCTTTGATGTCCCATCCAGCGTCCTTTGATGTTTTATCCAGTGTCCTTTGATGTTTCTACTCATTTTCCTTTGATGTTTTATCCACTGTGCTTTCATATCTATCAAGTTTCCTTTGATAATTTTGACAGTGTCCTTTGATGTCCCATCCAGTGTCCTTTGATGTCCAACCAGTATCCTTTGATGTTTCCTTTGATGTTGATCCTTTGATGTTTCTTCAACATGCCTTTGATGTTATTTCCACTGTCTTTGATCTCCATCCAGATTCCTTTGAAGTATCCAGTGTCCTTTGATGTTTTATCCACAGTAATTTCATGTCTATCCATTTCATTGATGTTTTTTCAATGTCCGTTGATGTCCATCAAGTGTCCTTTTATGTTTTTTCCAGTGGACTTTGACTTCACATTCATTATCCTTTGATGGTTTATCCAGTGTCCTTTGAAGTCCCATACATTGTCCTTTGATGTTTTATCCAGTGTCCTTTGAAGTCTCATCCAGTGTCCTTTGACATTTTAGACAGTGTCTTTGATGTTTTATCCCATGTCCTTTGATCTTTCTACACTGTCCTTTGATGTTTCTTCAATTTTCCTTTGATGTATCTTTCCACTGCCCTTTGATGTCCATCCAGTTTCATTTGATGTTTTTCCAGTGTCCGTTGGTCTCCCATCCAGTGTCCTTTGATATTTTGGACAGTTTCCTTTGATGTGATATACATTGTCCTTTGATGTCCCATTCAGTGTCCTTTGATGTTTTTCCAGTTTGCTTTCATGTTCCATACACTTTCTGTTGATATTTTGGACAGTGTCATTTGATGTGATATTCATTGTACTTTGATGTCCCATCCAGTTTCCTTTGATGTTTTTTCCACTGTCCTTTGATGTCCATCCAATTTCCTGTCATGTTTTTTTTCCAGTGTCCTTTGATGTCCCATCCAGTGTCCTTTGATCTTTTGTCCACTTTCCTTTAATGTTTCGTCAGTTTTCCTTTATGTTTTATCCAATGTGCTTTCATGTCTATCCAGCTTCCTTTGATGTTTTATACAGTGTCCTTTGATTTTTCTTCAATTTTCTTTTGATGTTTTTTCCACTGTCCTTTGATGTCCAACCAGTTTCCTGTCATGTTTTTCCCAGCAGTGTCCTTTGATGTCTAATCAGTTTCCTTTGATGTTTCTTCAAAATGCCTTTGATGTTTTTTCCACTGTCTTTGATGTCTTATCCAGTTTCTTTGATGTCTCATCCAGTTTCCTTTGATGTTTTTTTCACTGTCCTTTGATGTCTAATCAGTTTCCTTTGATGTTTGTGTGTGTGTGTGTGTGGAGGGGGTGGCAGAGCAGGGAGAGAGTCAGAGTCCAGGTGGTGTGTGTGTGTGTGTTGGGGGGGCAGAGCAGGGAGAGAGTTCAGCGTCCTGACAGCCTGGTGGACGAAGCTGTCCCGCAGTCTGCCGGTCCTGGCCCGCAGGCTCTGCAGTCTCCTCCCCGATGGCAGCAGGCTGAAGAGGCTGTGTGACGGGTGAGTGGGGTCTCTCGCAATGCAAAGGGTTTTGCGGGTGAGGCGAGAGGTGTAGAGGTCTTGGAGGGAGGGGAGAGAAGCGCCGACGATCTTCTCAGCTGCTCTCACGATGCGCTGGAGGTTCTTCCTGCAGGACATGGAGCAGGTGCCGTACCACACGGTGATGCTGCTGGTCAGGACGCTCTCGATGGTGCCTCTGTAGAAGATGTGCATGATGGGAGCCGGGGCTCTAGCTTTCCTCAGTTTGCGGAGGAAGTAGAGGCGCTGGTTCGCTTTCTTGGCCAGTGATGTGGTGTTGGTGGTCCAGGAGAGGTCCTCAGTGACGTGCACACCCAGGAATTTGGTGCTGCTCACCCTCTCCCCATAGCACCATTGATGGTCAAAGGGGCATGCTGGGGGCATCTTCTCCTGAAGTCCACAACAATCTCCTTCGTCTTCTCCACGTTCAGAGAGAGATTGTTGTGTTCACACCACAAGGCCAGGCGGCTCACCTTGCTCCTGTAATCTGTCTCGTCCTTGTTGCTAATGAGACCTACCACAGTTGTGTCATCGGCGAACTTGACGAGGAGGTTGGAGCTGTGCGACGGTGTGCAGTCGTGGGTCAGCAGAGTGAAGAGGAGGGGGCTCAGCACACATCCTTGGAGGGCTCCCATGTTCAGTGTGGTGGTGTTGAATGTGTTTCTGCCGACCTGAACTGCCTGAGGTCTCCCCGTCAGGAAGTCCAGCAGCCAGTTGCACAGTGAGGTGTTTAATCCCAGCTGGTCCACTTTTGTCCACTGTCCTTCTTTGATGTTTGTTCCAGTGTCCTTTGATGTCCCATCCAGTGTCCTTTGATTTCTTATCCAGTATCCTTTGATGTTTCCTTTGATGTTGATCCTTTGATGTTTCTTCAACATGCCTTTGATGTTATTTCCACTGTCCTTTGATCTCCATCCAGATTCCTTTGAAGTATTTCACAGTGTCCTTTGATGTTTTATCCACAGTAATTTCATGTCTATCCAGTTTCATTGATGTTTCGTTTGATGTTGATCCTTTGATGTTTCTTCAATATGCCTTTGATGTTATTTCCACTGTGTTTTGATCTCCATCCAGATTCCTTTGAAGTTTTTCAGTGTCCTTTGATGTCCCATCCAGCGTCCTTTGATGTTTTATCCAGTGTCCTTTGATGTTTCTACTCATTTTCCTTTGATGTTTTATCCACTGTGCTTTCATATCTATCAAGTTTCCTTTGATAATTTTGACAGTGTCCTTTGATGTCCCATCCAGTGTCCTTTGATGTCCAACCAGTTTCCTTTGATGTTTCTTCAAATGCATTTGATGTTTTTTACACTGTCATTTGATGTCCATCCAGTTTTCTGTCATGTTATTTCCAGTGTCCTTACATGTCCCATCCAGTGTCCTTTGATGTTTATCCCGTGTCCTTTGATGTTTCTTCAGTTTTCCATTGATGTTCTTTCCACTGTCCTTTGATGTCCATCCAATTTCCTGTCATGTTTTTTCCATGTCCTTTGATGT